>NC_081423.1:91442517-91530017 GCF_949786415.1 Peromyscus eremicus
AGTCTGGGTTGAAGTGAGACCCTAGTTCATTTCAACCCCTACCCAGCGGGGGTGGGGGTGGGTGGGGGGAGATTGTACGAGGCAGGCAATCAGCTACTCTTTCCAGACCCACTGCCTGCATAACATTTTGTTAAAAGTTTACTAAACAAAATGGGCATTGTGGACCACTCAGAAGACTGAGGCAGGAGGATTGCCGGCTTCGTTACATAGCAAGACACTGTCTCAAAAAAATTTAAAGTTCAGCCTGGGCTACAATACTACCTTCTCTCCCTGCCCCCCAACCCCCCAAACAAACAAAAACCAAACAAACAAACCTCCCCAAACAAAACAATAAACACTAAAACCCAACAGAAACAAAAACAGCCTGCCTCAAAGTTTACTCAACATAGTAAGTGTCTCTGGGCATCCTCAAAGCAGTGCACAGCTCATGCCTCATAAAAAGGAATCGTAAAATGAGGAAGTGTCTGGTTGCCGAAGAGGCAGTTTTCTCAGCTCTTCTGTCAGTCATCGGTTCAGCAGGTCAGCTAACTCTGCACACTGCCACACTGAGCACGGAGCAGCCGGGGCCGACTTTCAACCTGACTACTCAAAAGCCTCTACCAGTTACAGACTGGCAAGACGGCCGTCCTGTCCGTTTGGTGTTGCGGTTGTACCTGATAGGAAAGGCCTTGTGGGGACGGGGGTGGGGGTGGGGGTTCTGAATGGCAGGGCTGCTTAAGCAACCTGATGATCTCTGGTGACCACCTCACTTCTTGATTTTCGGTGTTCTCAACCTAACTGAAGTCTGAGTCCAGATCTTTTCTCCCAAGAAGAGGCAGTTCCAAGGATGGCCTTTGACCCTGACTGGCTCTGGTCTGGGTTTATCTTCTGGAAGCCCTCAGGTAATAGTTCACTAGCTGGCAGAAATCTCTTGATCACTAAATTTCATCTGTGAAAGCAGGCTCTATAGGATATTCCGACTGGAAAGCTCTGGGAGCCTGAGTGAGTTCCTGCTGGCTTTTCCCCAAGACCCCCATGTCCTTTAGAGAGAGAGAGAAAAAAAAAAGGCTGGGCTATTGAGAGTATTTCCTAGTATCTTTTTGGTTATCTCAGTGTCTCCTTCAAGAAGGAAAAAGGAGAGAATGTAAAATAAACACAAAGAAGAAAAAGTGGAGAGAGGTTCTCTGCTCACAGACCTACAGACGCTGCACTCAGGAAGCCGAGGCAGGAAGTGAGCTATGGGTTTGAAGCTAGGCTCACTTACACAGTGAGTTTCAGGCCAGCTTGGGCTACTGTCTCACAGAAAGGGGAGGGGGGAGGCACACCCTAAATAAATTTGGTATCCCACAGGATTTGGAGATAGGTGTCACCTGGGGCTTTCACTGTACTTTAATGTGGTGTTGTAAGGATTTGGCATGAACGCATAAAAATACTGGATTATCATACAGCCTCTGGGGTTAGCCTAGGGTCAGTTCTGGTCGAAGTTCAAAAGACAGCCCTGGAAAGCAGGGAGATGGCTGCTGACATCATCAGAACCAAAGCACTGGGGATCTCCTTCAAGGTGTAGCCTGGAAGATAAGGCTTCTGACAAGTTGTCTCTAGCCCCTGTTGTCCAGACTAGTCATTTTAAAAACCAAAAATCCCAACTCTAACCTGGTAAGCTGCCTCAGCCAAGTTAAATGAATCACTGGCTACAACCAATTCATCCGTTTTTGCAAGACCATTGAGTTGAAATGCAAGCCCCTAATTTAAGTGTCTTCCTCGGGAGTTCCACCGAGGAAAAGCCCTGTTTCTGGAAACCACAGAAGGAAAACTCGGGGCTAGTGGTACTCATTAAGACCATTTTTCCACTGGGCTGCATTGTTTATTTACGTACTGTCAGTTTCTATCTTAGACGCCCTTCCCTTAATTACCAGAAGAAGGTGTTTCGACGATATTCCCCCCACCCCCCTCCCCCAGAGCCACATAATGGTACCACGGGGAGATCTCAGCATAGGATCTGGCATTTTCTTGCAGCCAGACACTCATCAGTACGGTTTGCAAAAACAGTCAGATCACCGAGGCTGAAATCTCAATCCAAAGGTAAAAACCTCCTTCCGCAAAAGGAGCTGGCACGGTGTCTAGCTGTGCAAACAGAACCAGCTTCCAGGTTAACAAGTTGTAATTGCGTTTCCCCAGTTGGATCCCCGGGAGCTTTTTCTACGACCCTCCCCCCACCCTGTGTTTGATGACATTTTTACACGCCACCTAACAAACTTCTATCACTTGTCTGCTGAGGTGCCGGGAATGGAAACAACCCAGAAGGAAATTAACCTATTTCCTCTGCAAAATCGTTTCCCCCGCCTGGAGCCGCTCCGCTCAGACACTTGGCTGCCGCTGGTAGCCGCGTGAACCTTGGAAGTTGCGCGGGACCGGGTGGCAGTGGGTGACAGTGCAGACCGTCAAGGTGTGGGACCCACGCTCTGAGGGGAAATCTGTCTCCCCTAGGACCGCCCTGGGGAGTGGGGTAATAGGGGATGGAGACCCGGGTCCCACTTTGCCTCCCGCTGCCTCAGTGGCCGCCTTGTGCGCGCGCGCGAGCCTGGGGAAGGAAGGTACCTCTCTGACATTTCGCTCTGGTGACGCGCAGGCAACTTCATGTGGAAAATCCACAGAGGGTCTGAGACGGTTGCCGGACTCTCCTCACAGCCTAGGTCCTTTCACCCCGGCTGGGGACGATCAAAGGCCAGGCCACCCTTTAAGGTATTTCCCAGAACCCATCTGTCTAGGGTTAGAGACATTCAACTCTCAGCTGCCCGCAACTGCCCGAGAGCGCGTCATCCCGGTGGCCCCGAGCACTCCCAACTGTCAAGACTATTTTTCGGATTAACCTCTTCAAAATGTTCAAATGTTAAGTGCTTTCCTCCTCCTACCCGCCCTAAAAAAAAGGCCCCAACACACATATTTAAAAAAAAACAAAAAACAAAAAAACCAAACAACCCAAACCCCACAATCAAACTTTTAAGCATGTAAAATAATAAAAACCAACTCACCAAGTTAGAAGGGAAGAGAATAAACCCCAAAAAGGCTCCCAATAAGGCGGAGGCTGGGCCTCCCGAGCCTTCTTATAAACCGCTCGGTAACATGAGAAAAGGTTTAACCCCTTAGGGCGTGGGCCCGAGTCTCTATCAAGTTGGCTCTGGCCCGGGAGCCTGGAGCACCCTGGCCCCCAACCCACGCCAGCCTCGGCCACCCGGGCCACACCCTCCCCCCGCCCCCCAACCCTGTCGCCTCCTCCCGGGCCGTGCGTGCCGCCGCCCGAGCCCCGGCCCCGCGTCTCTCTGCCTATCTCTTATCCTATACCGGCTGCAGCCGGTCTCCGCCGGCCTCGGGGGCGCGCCGCCGCGGACCATGTGCTGGGAGCGCCGAGCGCCGGCAAGGAGGGGGCCGGCCTGGCGCGCGCGCGCGGGCCCACGTGGATCGGGACCGCGCAAGGCACGCGCCCCGCCTGCCGGCTGCCGGGGCTGGGGGTCACGGAAGGTAACCGCGCTGCCATCGCGAGTCGCCCATCCCCGCCGACGCCTCTGGGGTCCTTGGCCCGACGCCCTCATCCCCTCATCCGCGCGTGCCCGTGTGATTCCCGGCCCGATCGGACCCCGGCACTTGGCTGCAGTGAGAGCGGGAGCGGGAGCGCGATCGAGCCCGGGGCGATCGAGTGCGCCCCAGCACCCCCTCTCCGAGCGCAGCTCCCGGGTCCGCCCGCGCCCTGAGGATCTGGGGAGCCAGTGAGGAGGATGGGGGGCAGGGGAGGCGCGCGTCGGGGCTGGTCCCGCGCGTCGCTGGCCCCGGACTGAACAGGTTCCTTCCAGTTTGGGTGTGAGCGGAGCACGCGCGGGCTCCCGAGTTCCTCCTCCAGACACCACTTCCCCCCAAAATTTCGTCAACTCGCGCGCCCCGCGCCAGTTCCCCTTCCGGGCATGGGGAGGGAGTGCCGCAGTGGGCCCCAAGGAGCCCGCTGCTCGGCTGCTGCGGGTACATTGCCTCCCCCCCAACACCCCCTCGCGCGCGCCTTGGCTGCAGCCACAGCAGCCAGCATCCGCGCTGCGCGAAAGGGATGGGAGAAGCATGGCTGAGTCAGCATCCCCCTCTGCTCCGTGCGCGTGCACCCGCCCAGGCCGGAGGCTACACCAGGACAGGTGCAAGACTGCCTTACCCCGGGGGAGGCCTCTGTAGGGGATCGGGATCCCCACATCTCCAAGCCTCTTGACTCCCAAGGTCACTATGAACTAAATGGTTGCTGCCCGGGAAGCCCGAGTTATGAGTTTCTCCTGAGGACAACGTGCGTCTGAGGATTAGGGACAGTTCAGAGCCAGAGGGGGCGCAAAGTTGGTTTCCTGGACTCCATATCACACCTCGAGGGGAATTTTGGGAACTGCTCCACAGCAAAGGCTGTGTTCTCTGCATTTCCCTGCAGACTTCGCCAACCCCTGTTGCTTGGTTGTGGTTCAGAGAATATCTTTATGGTGTTAGAAACTTGAGAGAACCTACTTTGGGAGTGTGCCTGGAGGGTCTCCACAGGGAGGAGCCGCTGGTTCTAAATTTTAATAAAAACCCTCCCTTGCTCTATGATTTTTTCCCCTACGATTTGGGATCTCAGTCATCCAGTGCTGTTAACATCCGGTGTGGGTTAAGTGGAGAGCAGGTGTATTGACGCATAGTATGTTGTTATGGCCATTCCTGCCAAGTTACCACTGAATAGTAGCTGGCAAATTTGTAGGAATAAACCCCTCTCCCCCACAGGGTCTCCAGGCTGGCCTCAAACTTATGTTTGAACTCTTCATCCCGTTTTTGTTTTTATTTACTTATTTTTATTTTACGTGCATTGGTATTATGCCATGGGTGTCGGGTCCCCTGGAACTGGAATTCAGTGTGAGCTGCCATGTGGGTGCTGGGAGTTGAACTGGGGACTTCTGGAAGAACAGTCAATGCTCTTAACCGCTGAGCCATCTCTCCAGCCCCCTGATCCCATTTGTTTGTTTGTTTGTTAGCTTTTTTTTTTTTTTTTAGACATAATCTCACTAGCTAAGCCAAGACTGGCCTAAAACTGAAGATCCTCCTTTTTCAGCCGCCCAAGCAATGGGGTCACGGGCTTTCATCACGGTTTGTAACGCCTAGGCTCATGCCATCCTTCCGCCTCAACCTGCACAGTAACTGTGACTACAGGCACAATTCACTCTGCCTGGCTGGAAATGGCACGTTTTTAAGACAGTGTCATGCTGTGTAGCTCAGGCTGGTCTCGGGCTTGCAGTCTTCCTGCCTCAGCTTCCCCGGGGCTGAGATTATGGGCCATGACACCTACCTTTTCAACGTCTTGACTTTAAAAATTAGACAATGCCTGAAGTCCTAGCGATCAATGAATGACTGATAATATATCTTGCTGTTGGAGGCGGTAACAACAATAATGTACAGTTATTAATAGTGCACTACTATTTCATTGTAATTATAATTTTTTGATATTTGAGTTATCTCCAATACTGAATTAAGTGCCATCCATGTGATTTTATTTGTTTGTTTGGATTCTCCCCTCCTCCCACAGGGTTTCTCTGTGTAGCCCTGTCTGTCTTGGAATTAGCTTTGTAGACCAGGCTGGCCTCCAATTTACAGAGATCCACCTGCCTCTGCGTCTGGAATGCTGGGATTAAAGGCACGCACCACCATGCCCAGCTTGTTTTTTGTTTTATTTTGTTTTGAGATAAAGTCCCATGAGGGTGACTTTGAAATCCTGACCCTCAGAATTCACCTCCCAAGCGTTAGGTCTGCTCCACCATGCTTGCCTCATCCGTGTGTGCTTTGGTCCCATCAGACCTCTGTGAAGGGTAGGCACGATCCCCATTTTAGAGATGAGGCAGGTTGAGGCAAGAGCACTGGTCACATGATATCTGTAGAAACCCCCAGGCCTGGCTTGCGACTAGCACTCCAAAATTGACTGGGACTGTGTGCGTTTGGATAATGGAGAGGTGGCTGGAATCCAGCCTATGCTGCCCACTGGCTGGTGATTTCTGCTAGTGCTGGTTAGAGACTGGCCTCACATCTTTCTCCTCAAACCTACTGGTCCAGTGAAAAGACGAAAACCTCTGCTTTTCTCACTTCTTCAGGGAAAGTACTGCATCACCATGCTAATCAACACCCCCAAACAAAACTAACTTTGTTTAGTCCTAAATAAGAACAAAGGGACCTTTGCAGTCTCTGGAGTACAGGACCAAGAAAAATCAGGAAGTTAAGCGAAGAGCCGGGCTGTAGTGTCGGCCTCTGCAGTGGGTCAGTGGGAGTCTGTGGATCAGGCAGAGCCCCCCTGGCTCTGCCTTTGCAGAAGGCAGGGCAGTAAGCGTGTTGTGAAAGAGTCTCTTAGCATCTTCTAGGGAGGAAAACAGCTTCCTCAGAGCTGCCCCCAGCTCCCCTTTTTTCCCCTAGTCCTCTTGCTAAGGGTCATTTGCATGAGAACAGATTCCTTTGTGTAGAATTGGCCTGCCTGTTCCCTGTCCACACTTATAGTCCCTCAAGTCTTCGGGTTGGGTTGCTAGGCAGATATGACCCTGGCTTGCAAATAAGCTCACCGCTTTTACCAGCCTGTGAGAACTTCATCTTGGGAAGTAGTCTAAAGGAGTCTCCTCTGGAGTTCAGAGGGAGGGTCCTGCAAGCCTGCTTTGGGCTGCTGGGTCTTCAGGGTAGTCTCAGAAGAGGGAACAATGTGAGGGAGCTGTTAGGGAAGGCCTCAATCCGTCACAGTTCCACTTCCCCTCTTCCTGTCTACATCCCACCCACCTGTCGCCTACCTAAAGGCTTGTGTTCTGCTTGAGTGGCTTAGATCCCATTATCGTTCATTCTTGCTTTAAAACGCTAATATCCGTTTCTCCAGTTGGCAGAAAAGCTGGCATCTGTGCCATCAGGGTCTCTTCAGTGAACTCAAGTTTCCAGGTAGAGGGGCTGTGTATTTATCTTGTGGTCTTGACTCCCACTGGGTTGAGTGTAGAAAGGAGGGAGGGGAAAAATCCTCTGAGGGATTGTGAACATTTGGAAAGGAATAGCTAGGGATGGTGTTACAGAACTTGGGGTCACGGTCTGTACCTCAAAAGGCCAAGAACAGCCACCCTTCCTTAGGAAGCCAATTAAAGCAGCTGAATTAATAGAAAAAGGAGAAAAGGGCTATTTAGTCAATGTGATCACATTGGAAAGAGGAATAAAGAGATCCAGTGAGCCTCTAGCTCTGACTTAAGTGCATCTTCACGGTCCTGAAGTGAGAGTGAAGTTTAAATAAAGGGCCAGAGACATCTAAGCAATTCCTCTTACGGTGTGATACTGCCCATCATTGTCTGAGCTTCATTCCTACCCTGTAAGATGGCTGACAAGTTGTTAGATATGGGAAGCAAGTTCTCCTTCTGGATGGTGTCTCTTCCTTCAGCCATCATGTGATCCCTGGTGGTGGTGGTGGGGCTCCTGGGTTTGGGGCTCCATTGTTTCAGTAGTTCGATAGTCAGTCGGAGAGATGCAAGTGTCTTTTCAGAGTATCTTAATTTCTGCCGGGTTAGTGGTAATGGACAAGGACAGTGTAAACAAGGACATGACAAGAATCCTTGCTGTGTCCTAGGCTCAAGAGAGAAAGTGTAAGGCTTCCCGCTGTGCTTGGCTCCCAGGAGGTGTCCTCCCACAATGCATCAGGCTTTGGGAGTTGGGTAGAATGGAGATCTGTGGAGTATAAAACAAGCAGGGGGAGGATCTTGGGAAGTGTGTGTGTGTGTGTGTGTGTGTGTGTGTGTGTGTGTGTGTGTGTATGGGTGGGTGAGCCAAAGGAGGGGTGCACGGAGTGACAGGAAGGCATGAGTGGGTGAAAGCATGCTGTGTTTGGGGACAGTGAGGTCACTCCCAGCAGTGGGGGCCTGTGGTGCTGTGCATTCTGTCACACCCGGTTATCATTCAGTGCCCTATTGATCCCTTGCCCATGGCTGTGTCTCATTAAGTCTGGAGCAACTTTGATTTCAACCCCACCCCTTTTCTCTCCCAGCCTTCTCAGTCTTCCTAGCTTACCGCTCCATCTTTGTGTGTCATCCTGTCACTGTTTAAGAAGGAAAAAAACAGCCACACTGAAGAGAACATAGCCTTGGGCCTGTTGGAGAAGTCCTAACAAAACAAACCCACGTTGTCAGAACAAAGTGTTAATCACGTTGCATTTAGGAATGGATCCACGTGATATTAGTAAACTTTATAATGTGGATTTGGGTCGTGAAAACTAATCTGAAATGTTGGAAAGCTACGTCTAGAACCACTGGCCTTTGCTCCAGTGAAATCTAGCTTCCCCTGACAGTTGCTGAGGTGGTTCAACCTGCCATGCTCCTCTTGGCCAAGGAAATAAAAGCCTACTCTTCTGTCTTTGCCTCAAGAGAGTCGCTGGCTTCCCCTGTCTTGTCTAAACAGACACTCATGGGTTCCCTGGAAGATGGCCATCTTAAACCTTCGTTTTTTAACTCTTAAGGAACAGGAGGACAGCCATGTTTTTCCTGATGGCTAGAGAAGTTCAGCTAGCACACGATTCTAGGACTGTCCTATGGAGGAGAGGCTGGGAGAGGCCCTGCCTGGTTGGAACTCTGCTGTGGTCCAACCAGGGCTCCAGGGTTAGATGGGCTTGGGAGAGATGCTCCGCAGGATGGTGGAGGTGTATCTGTGCTTACCCTCCATGACCAGGATGATGAATGAAGTCATCACTCACAAAACCACACCCAGAGGTTATGCTCCCTTCTCCAAATTGTTTATTATCTAGTTAGGATGATAGGAAATATGTCTATTACTAAAGGTAGGCTTTTATTCGTGTGTGTGTGTGTGTGTGTGTGTGTGTGTGTGTGTGTGTGTGGCACGAGCATGCGCGTGCACACTCGTACGCATGTACAGATCAGAGGCCAGGCATATTCCTTGGTTGCTCTCCATCTTAAGTATTTGGGATCCGGTCTCTTGTCAAACCTGAAGCTCATCTGCTCTGCTAGACTGGCTGGCCAGCAATCCCCAGGGATTCCTCTGGTCTCCATCTCCCCAGCCCTGGGATTCACACACACAACACCTTGCCTAGCTTTTACGTCTGTGCTGGGGATCTGAACTCAGGTCCCCATGCTTGAGCAGCAAGCACTTTGCCGACTTTGCCATCTCTTGGGTCCCTGTTTGGTTTTTCCTCTTTTTTCTTTTTTCTTTGGAGCTGGGGATGGAACCAGACACGTGCTAGGCAAGCACTCAACCACTGATCCACACCTCCAGCCCCCTAAGACAGCCTTTCAACAAGTAAAGTTTTACAAGTGAGAGTCTGGAAGGAGACGTTAGAAAGGTCATCTGAGGTTAGGGAAAGCGAGGAGATGAAGCCGGGTTTTCAGGGCAGGGCCCACTGGGCTGGGACTTCATTGTTTGTGTTAAATGCCCTCATTCAGCAAATATCAACTGAGCACTCTCTGGGCAAGGTACTGGGATTAGGTCGTGCATAAAACATACTGAAGTTCCTGCCATTGCTGAGTGGCTGGCATGCTCAGACCAGTGGATGAGCCGTCTAGCTCCTCTGTTCAGTTAGGAAGAGAGCAGAAGGGAAGTTTCCCTTCCACCTCCCACCCACCGGTCATTTAGACCTCATAGCTACAGTGCCCCAAACCAGGTTTGCTGGAAGAGAGCTTTTACCAGAAATGTCAGCTGTCAGCAGACTCTGCCCAGCAGAGGGACCTAGCTCGCGTTTACCAGAGATAGCACAACCAGTAATGGGGGATTGTGTGACAAGGAGCCATAGTCTGGAAGCTGGAAAATGTAAACCAGAAAGATCTTTCACTTTCCTTGTAACATTGCTTAGGACCCAGGTGTTTGTGACTTCTTCCTTCTTCCGGAGGCCCCCACCTTCGCTGGCTGACATGCAGCTCCAGTGGAGACGCGCAAATAACTGCAGGAGTCTGGATTTCACCACTGGAGATGCTTTTGTTCAATAGTGATTTCAGTAAGGCTTTGGGCTTGTGTCACCTTCGTTTCTGCAAAGTGCTCTGAATCTGGTATCCTTTTTAGCCCTCAAAGCAAGGGGGAGGTAGAATCATAATGTTAAGTCAGCCTTCCTGAGCATGGCTTGGGTTGTTTCATTCTTCTATATTGTTGGGAGTGAAGGAGGAAGTTAACTATGGCTTTGTTTCCAGCTAAATGAGGAATCCAGTGTCACCCCGCTAGCAGGTGTCTACGCTGGACTCATAGTCTAGAAACATGGGGTGTAGGCTATAGCTTAGTGACAGAGTGCTTATGTAACATGCAAAAGGCCCAGGGTTTGCTCTGCAGCACTCCAGGAAAGAAAAGAGAGCTGGAGAGATGGTTCAGTGGGTAAAGTGCTTGCCATGCAAGGGCTGGAGTTCAGATTCCTAGCAGCCCTGTAAATGCCAGGTAGGCATGGCAGGCCACCATGGAGCCATTCCAAAGGAGCCCCTCCCTGGCTTCTATGTGTCTGCTTTGGGGCTAACATGCATTGTCTCCACTAGTCTGGTTAGGAGGCCTCCATCCTCATGACCTCATCTGCCCTAATTACCTTCGGGACCTTCTCTAGATACCAGCATCACACAGGGAATTAGGGCTTTGTGGTCCAAGTTTTAGGAGTCCGATGAAACATACAAACAAACAAACACAACAACAATCGAGCCTGAATCGGATCTTACTTCTGCATCCTCTAATCCATTTGCAGAGAAAGTGAGAGCAGAAGAAACATTTTATTAAATGATAACATAGGGGATACAGTTAGCCGAATCCAAACTTTGCAACCAAGTGTGGAGCAAACAACCCAATTTATTTATACGTATACTGCAGGCAAAAGGAGAGGGGAACATTTAAATGAGAAGAGACAGGAACTGAGTGCGTCGTATGTCAGGCAGACCTCGTCTAGATGTGGATTAAAATGAAGAGCTATGGAAATGTTTGTGAGAGCCGGGTGTGGTGGTGCATACCTGTCATCCCAGCCCTTACGAGGCTGAGCTAGAAGGATCAAAGTTCCAGGCCAGCTTGGGCTGTGTTGCCTGTCCCAAAAGGAAAGCCAGGGGCCTGCGAGATGGCTCAGTGGATGACATGCTTGCTGCCCACGTGTGAAGACCTGAGTTCATAGCCTAGCACCCACGTGAAAAAGCAAGCTGTAGGGATTGAACTTGTGGGCCAGCAAGTCTAGCCTGAGAGCTGGACAACTCCTGAGGAATGATACTCAAAGTACACACACACACACACACACACACACGCACACGCACACACACAACCAAACTGAACATTTAAAGACAAAATAAAAAACCCAAAACAATAAGAAAGGAAGACATTTGGATATTTGTTGGCTCTGAATCAATAACAAATAAGTGTTAATCTAAAAAAAAGTCAAGTGTTAATGAGACTGTAGTTATTTAAGTTTTTTCATCTTTTAGAGAACTGTATAGGAATATTTGTGGGTGAAACTGCTATTTATTGCTATGACAAAATGCTTGGAAAAAAAAACAATGTAAGGGAGATATATTTTGGCTCACATTTCAGAGGCTCTGGATCTGTGGTGGGGCAGAGCACCAGACTAGAGAGAGTACAACCAGAGAGTAGGATGCCAGGAAGGATCTGGAGACAAGAGATATGAACTACTTCCTTGAATTAGGCCTCACTTCCTAATGGCCCATTCAGTTCTGAAGTCATTGGTGGGTTAATCCATTGATGAAGTTAGTCTCCCCATGAACCAGTCACCTCCTAAAAGCCCATCATGGGCCTGGAGAGATGGCTCAACAGTTAAGATCACTTACTGTTTTTGCACAGAACCTGGGTTTGGTTTCCAGCACCCGCATGGTGGTTCACAACCGTCTGTAACTCTAGTTCCAGGGGATCTGATGTCCTCTTCTGGACTCTGCAGGCTCCTACACTCACATGGTGCACATACATATGCCCAGGCACACTCACATGCACATAAAATAAGTAAATAGACTTGAAAGCACATCAATAGGGCCTGGAAAGATGGCTCAGTGGTTAAGAGCACCAGCTGCTCTTGCAGAGGACCCAGGTTTTCCCAGTTCCCATACAGTGGCTCACAACTGCCTGTAACTCCTGTTCCAGTGGTTCTGATGCCTTCTTCTGACCTCTTCAGTGACCAGGTACACATGTGGTGAACAGACATACATGCAGGCAAAACATTCATACAATAAAAATAAGTATATATATATATATATATATATATATATATATATATATATATATATATAAATGAAAGTATGTAAGTTGCAATTAAGCTTTTACCACAGAAACTTTTTGAGTGAGGATAGTTCATATCTAAAACATAACACATGGTATCTGGGATTTACTCAAAACTAATCTAGTATGGGTCTGGAGAGATGTCTGCTCCGTGGCTAAGAGTGCTTCCTGCTTGCTCTCCCAGAGGACCTGAGTTTCATTCCTGCACCCTGGTCAAGAGGCTCACAACTTCCTCTAACTCCTGCTCTAGAGGATTCAATACCCTCCGCTGGTGTCCGCGAACACTTACATCCACATGCCATACACATGTATAGAAATATATATATATATACACACACGACTAAAAATAAACAAATAGAAACAATTCCGTATATATTGAGAGGGGAGGGGTAAAAGATGGGGAGAGGTAGATATCTTGATCAGACTGACTGTGTGTTGATTGTTGGGTCTACAAGCTGAATAAGTATGCATGGGTTTCTCAAGGTTGGCATGTTTTGCCACATCTATAATAAAATATTTAGCAAATAATAAGTAAACATGGCAATCTTTAAAATTAACTGTGTTCCGGGGGTAGGTTTTGATTTGTGTCCTCAGGTGGAGGAGAGAGGTTTAAAGGGAAGGTGGGATTTAGAGGCACAGCTGCTCACTCTGGTCTTCTGCTCTGTGCCTCAAGACCCAGATATAATTTCTGAAGGGCTACTGGGTTTTTAGATGCATGGCAAGAAGCCACTTTGGCTCTCCCAGATTGGTTTCTACCACATGGTTTCCTTCTGTGACAATCTCCACAGGTGGTCTTGGCCTAAGCCTGGGCAGGATGTCCTTTCTCTCCTGGCGATGGCTTTCCTGGCATCTCTGGCTCCCAGAAGGGACAAACAGGATCTGGCTTGAGCTGCAGAATACATAAATAAACACGTAAATAAACGTCTTAGTGAATTAAGTGGAATTGCTTTCCCAACCTTAGTGAAGGCATTCTATTGTTTTGTTTTGGAGACAGGATTTCTCTGTGTAGTCCTGGCTGTCCTGGAATTCTCTCTCTAGACCAGGCTGGCCTGGAATTCAGAGATACTTCTGCCTCTGCCTCCAGAGTGCTGGGACTAAAGGCATGCGCCACCACCATCTGACTTCAGTAAAGGCATTCTATCAAAGGTGTATCAGTTACTTTTGTCTTTGCTGTAACAAAAACCTGATGAAAGGGACTTAAGAAAAGAAGGAAGGGTGTGTTGAATTTACTAGAAGGCAGAGTCAGTCTTTTGTGAGTGAGACAGGACATTGTCATCTGTGAAGCTCAGGCTGGAGAACCACAAAATTGAGTTGCAAACCCCACACCTCCACCAAAAACAAAACAAAACAAAAACTAAATTGAAATACATCTCCTACTGTTTTAAAGAAGTTTATGGTTTTTGTGTTGGGCCCCATTTATAGCTATCCCGGGACACAGATTAGATCTACCTGTGAGGGGATGTAGAAGTCCATCAAGGTGGGAAGGCGTGAAGGCAGGAAGGGAAGGTCACTTTGTCTGAAGTCAGAAAGCAGGAGAGAGAGAGCTCATTTTCTTCTTTTCTTTAGTCCAGTATTCCAACCTCCATAGGATGTTCCTGCTAACGTGCAGGGTGACACTCGATATTCAGGTAAACCTTTCTGCTGTGGGATGGTCTGTATGTCAAATGTGTTGCTGATTGGTCAATAAATAAATCACTGATTGGCCAGTGGCCAGGCAGGAAGTATAGGCGGGACTAACAGAGAGGAGAATTGAGAGAACAGGAAGCTGGGTGAGGTAGACACTGCCAGCCGCCACCATGACAAGCCGCATGTGAAGATCCCGGTAAGCCACAAGCCATGTGGCAAGGTATAGATTTATGGAAATGGATTAATTTAAGCTATAAGAACAGTTAGCAAGAAGCCTACCACGGCCATACAGTTTGTAACCAATATAAGTCTCTGTGTTTACTTGGTCGGGTTTGAGCGGCTGTGGGACTGACAGGTGAGAGAGATTTCCCCTGACTGTGGGCCAGGCAGGAAAACTTAAGCTACACCTTTCTGGGGTGTTTGTAGACATACCCAGAGGTGTGGAGGTGTGTTGCCATGATAATCATAAATGCAGTCAAATTGACAGTTCAGATCCCTACAGATATTCTTTGAACTGAGCATAGAGGCTGAGGACTGAATTCCCAGACTCTGGAGGCTGAGGCAGGAGGACCAAAAATTTGAGACCAGCCTGGGCTACATAGTGAGATCCTGTCTCCAAAAAAAAATAAATAAATAAATAAATAAATAAAAAAGAAAGAAAGAAAAAATAATTTTAAAATGTTCTTTGAATCCTTGGTTGAACTTTTGTTGTTCTTGCTACCACACACACACATTCACATACTCAGAAAGTAATCTAAGTTGAGCCATCTCCATACTGTAAATGGAATTTTCCTTCCTGTCCCTACCTCCTGCCCCCAAATAACCACACAGAGACTTAAAATTACTTATAAACGCTTGGCCAGTAGCTCAGGCTTGTTACTAACTAGCTCTTTCAACTTAACCCATTTCTGTTAATCTATATGCTGCCCCAAAGCTCATGGCTTTTAACTCTATCCCATTTTGTGTGTCCAGCTCCTTCTGTGTCTGGCTGGTGACTACTCTCACTCCCGTGACTCTGCCCTTCTTCCTCCCAGCATCCTTTTAGTCTGTTTTTTCCACCTAACCTCCTCCTGCCCAGCTATAGGCCAATCAGCTCTTTATTAGTCAACGAGAGTAATACATATTTATAGTGTACAAAAAGAGTGTTCCACAGTACCATACTGACAAGGTATGGTGAAGATATGCTAAGATATCTCTTAAATAACCTTTTGTCTGGCTCTGTTGGTAACTGGTTTTCTGCCATGAAGCAAAATTTAAGAGGTCACCCCCCACTTAGGCACTGCAGAGTGTCACCTGATAGGGAGCTGCCTCAGCATCCTACCTTCTAGGTGTGTCTGCCCACTTTAGCCCAGCACCGCTCTCAGACCTCACCCAGAGATTCCGAAGGTCTCGGCTTCTTCCTCTCCCCAACAGCTTACAAATACATTTTTGTCTTCTCAACACAGCAGCCCCAGGGATTCTGTCATTGTTCAGTCTTGCCCTCCTGCCAGCCCTCTTCTGGCTTCCCCTCTGGGTTGCTCTCTGACTCCTACGCTAGTCACTCATTCACCCTCCTTGGGGCTGGTAAGGTTAGTTTATTTGTCAACTTGACACTAGCTTGGGTCATCGTGGGTCAACTGAGAAAATTCCTGTACCCGACTGGCCTGTGGGCAAGTCTGTGAGGTTTTCTTGATTAAAGATTGATATGTGAGCGCCCAGCCCACTGGGCAACACTGTCACTAGGCAGGTGGTCCTGGATGGTATAAGAAAGCAAGCTGAGCCAGGTGGTGGTGCTACACACCTTTTATCCCGGGACTCGGGAGACAGAGACAGGCAGATCTCTGTGAGTTCAAGGCCAGTCTGGTCTACAGAGAGTTCCAGGACAGCCAAGGCTGCACAGAGAAACCCTGTTTCAGAAAAACAAAGCAAGCAAACAAAAAAGAAGCCAAGCAAGCCGTGGGGAGCAAGCCTGTAAGCGGTGTTCCTCCATGGCCTCTGCTTCAGTTCCTGCCTCCAGGTTCCTGCCCTGACTTCCCTTGCTAATGGTCTAAGATCTAGGGTGAAATAAACCCTTTCTTCCCTAAGTTGCTTTTGGTCTTGGGTCTTTATCACGGCAATAGGAAGCACTGGGACACTTGTCCTCACACTTGCTTCTTTGTGGCTCGTCCCCTGCACTAGATCTTGGCCTTCCTTAATTTCTCTGCCTGTGGTACCCTTTCAACACGGCTTGTTATTCCCCTCTCTCCTAAGAGACATAGACCACCTTTTGGGTGGGAGTACCCCAAACCCCTTTTTGACTGTGCACCTGCCCACCCCACATATCTGACACCTTTCTGCTTTGATTTGCTCCACAGCATTCACATTTTACTACTCCATCCTCCACTCCCCTACAAAAAGACTAAGTGATTCGAGGGTGGGGATTTTGTCTTGTTTCGTTTACGGCTGTGTGCACAGTACCTAGATTAAAGTGCTAGTGCCCATGTGGTGGACCAATGATTGAGTGCCTGGGAGAACCACCCTAGACCACATGTGGACACCCAAGGCCCCTCCTGGTAAGTCCCCATGTGACTCCTGGCCCCTTGCCAGTGCGTGGACCCTGCTGTGAATTGGCTGGTGGGACAGCAGGACTCTGCAATCAGGCACTTCTCCTTTCTCCCTTGTCTCTGTTGGCCTTCGTTCCTCAGAAACTTCATTTCTGGAAAACCAACAGAGCCCCGTGCCAGAAAGGTCTGTCCAACCTCCTTGTTATTTCAGCTGTTTTCAAGGTTCTCTAGGAGGATGCTTGGCCACAGGGAGGTCTGTGGGAAGCCAGGGTCAGGTGATTGAGTGGACTTCCAGCACGGGGTTGCTCAGACACTGCTCAGCAGACCTTCAGGTTGCCTTCGCCCATGCATGTCAGCTGAGAGCCTGCTCGCGGGTCCTTTCTCTGCCCTCAGCCATGAGCAAGCCTGGAAACGAAAGAGAAACCGACCTTTAACGTACCTCGCAGCCTTGCTTTATAGCTGGTCTCTGGCTGGGGATGTAGGTGATGGACTAGCAGCTGCTTCACATGCATAAAGGGCTTGGGTTCAACCTCTAGAATCAAGACCAACGAAGTGGGGGTTGGAGAGAACAGGAACTGGTGAGGTTGATTGGCAGTTGAGGTTTGCACTGCTTGCCTTGGGAAAGTGGAGGTCTGGGGAGTTGTCGATGCCTGCTTGGTAGGGACCCATCACAGTGAGCCATGCAAGCTGATGGGCTTCCTTTAGTGATGTGCGGAGATAGGTGGTCCCAGTACCTTCCACTGACGCGGTGGAAGAGTGAATGTTTAGTTTGTCAAAGATTCCCTCTTGGCTCCCGCTTCTGGGACAGAGCTCCTGGCCTGTGCTTGCTCTCTTCTCCTTTTCTGTGTGCACATTTTTCGAGACGTGGGGTGCACATGCACATCCAGACCAGAAGCCAACCTCAGATGTCTTTCCTTGGGACACTTCCCACCTTGTTTGATGAGACAGGGGCTTTCACTGGCCTGGAACTTGCTAATTCCTAATTTGGTTAGGCTGGCTGGCCAGAAAGCCTCAAGGATCTGTGTGCTGGGAGGAGAAGCCCGGGCCACCACACTAGTCTTTGTGTCACGTCCTCATAAGTTCAATTCCCCAGAACCCATATAAAACCCAAGCACTTTGGCTGTCTCTCTAGCCCTCCTTCTTGAGATAGTCATAAAGACAGAGTTGGGAAACTGACATCGGGTGACATCCCCAGGCAACACGTGGGGCCACTTTCTTTAGGACAAAGAGCTCAGAGTCTTAGCATGACTCTTTACTGAAGCCCGGGCTTCAAGCCCAATCTTCAACCGTCTGGTTTGTCTCTTCCCTTCAGTTAAAGAAAGTAAATACATGATCAGAAAGGGCTTAAAGGTCCCCTTGGCGGTCTGGATGTGAAGAAATCCGAGATAGTCTGCTGGCCGGCTGAGCTCACTTCCATTCTATGGCAATTTGAAGTGTGGTGTTCCTGCTTCCTTTTGCAAATCCTCAAAAGAATGTCTTATCCTGGAACTCCAGAGGAAGCCAGTCTAGTTCGATTTCCACTTTAATTTTAGCTTCCTTCTTAAATGAATTTCCCTCCCCCTGGAATTCTTGTACGGCCAGGTCATCCTGAGGTGGATTATTGACCAGAAATGAGGCCACACCGGTGCCCTAAGCTAAGCGGCTTTGAGAAGAAAAACCTCCCGTGGCTGTTGCTTGGGTTAAAGCCGGTAGGAGGAGGCTGGGAATTAACTGGCAGGTGAACAGTGTTTGGTAAGCACCCTCCTTATTCAAGAGTCTTCCAGAAAGGGAGAAGTCTTTGGGACCTCAAGATCAGCCAACACTACTTGAATCTAATCAAGTGGGAAAAGGACTCCTTTTGGGAAGTGGAAAGAGTTTGCATTTCCAAACGCTTAGCTCACGGAGTCCCCAGATGAGCCAACGCTGTTTAGACTTCTGTTTGATTTGAACCAGTCCTTTGCTTTTATCAAGGTCTTCCAGAATGTGTTACTCCAATCACCCCCGTCCCCTGAAGCTAGCCGTGGGATTAGCTGGTCGGAATGCCTGGCTATTGAGATGGGTAACGGTGCTTGCCACCGAACCTAATAGCCTGAGCTTGATCCCTGGTACCCACCTGATGGAAGGAGAGAACTGAATCCTGCAAGCTGTCTTCTGACCTACACATGTGAGTGCCATGGCTTGTGTGAACACACATATGCACAAAAAACATATAATTAGGTTTTTCCTTTTTCTTTTTGAGATGGGGGTCTCACTATGCAGCCCTGACTGGCCTAGAGTTTGCTACAGAGACCAGGCTGGCCTCAAACTCGCAGAGATCCACTTGCTTCTGCCTCCCAAATGCTGGGATTGATGAGACATACCACCATGTCTGGCTCACAAAGAAACATAATTTTTTTTTTTTTGGCCAGGCAATGGTGGCTCTTGCCTTTAATCCCAGGACTCCAGAAACAGAGACAGGCGGATCTCTGTGAGTTCAAGGCTAGCCTTGTCTACAGAGAGAGTTCCAGGACAGCCAGGGCTACACAGAGAAACCCTGTCTCACCCCCCCTCCCCCAGATTATTTATTTATTCAGAAATAGCATGTGAAATAGTCCCAGCCTGTAGCATTTTTTTATTTTACAGATTGGTTCATTGATGGCTTCCATGGGTGGGAGGCTGTTATTTGCTCTAGAATTTCAACACCATGTCACCTTGCGGGTTTAGAGCCTGTAAGTAAAGGAAGAGTGGTTTGACTTTGTTCCCAGCTCTGTCTGCTGCCTCCAGCTGAACGTCTAGCCCTGGTTTCGGAACTTGGTCTGATGATACATTGCTTTCGGCTCTGTCCACCGGGGCTGAGTCATCGCCCCTTCGGCCATGCCGTTTCCTTTCTCTCCTAGGCCTGGAGTCATGAGATTCTTATTCTCCAAGATCTTTCTATTCCAAGAATGAACCAAGGACAAATGGTGAAGTTCTCACCTGGGGGCTTGCTCACATTCATTTCTCAAAGCCAGATGTGATGGCTCACACCTGTAATCCCAGCTTGAGGGGGGTAAAAGTACGAGGATCAGGAATTCAAGGTCATCTTGTGCTGTATACTCAGTTGGCGCTACGTGAGATCCTGTCTTGAGAAATCAGTCCAACAAACAAAAAATGGTCCCAGCCTTCCCACTGAATTTGCATTTTTCTTTGAGAGTGGGTCTCTTGGAGCCCAGGCTAGCCTTTAACTGGCTATATATTAGAGGATGACCTTGCATTTTAGATCTTTCTGCTCCAGCCTCCAGAATGCTGGGATCCTGGATGTATTTCACCATGCACAGTTTATGGAATGCTAGAGCTCAAATCCGGGGCTTTGTGCATGTGTATGCTAGGCAAGCACTCGACTGAGTTACGTCCTCAGCTCCGAGTTTGCTAATTTATATGCATGTGCAAGGGTGAGAATCATTGATTTAATGTTTTTTGTTGTTGTTTGTTTGATTTTTTTGATGGGATGGGTAGGGATGAAGTCAGGGCCTTGTGCGTGCTAAATTGGCACTCTGCCAATGAGCTACACCTCCCAGCCCCAGATTTTCTTACTAAAAACATCATGCTTAGAATGTACAGGGACATGTTTCTATTAATTCTTTGGAACTTTTTTGGCAGCATTTAATTATGAAAATTATGAACATACAGAAAAAAATTGAAAGCATTCTACAGAACAGACATATGTTCTCCACATAGAGTCTATTATAAACTTTGTTTTCATAATTATCTTTTTTTCTTAAATTAATTTTTCTGGGGGAGGCTGTTTGTTTGCTTTGAGACAGTATCTTAGGTATCTCAGGCTGGTCTCAGACTAGTTGAAGATTATTTTAAATGTCTGGCCCTCTTGTCTCTGCCTCACAAATGCTGGTATTACAGTCGAACACTGACCACACCTGGTTTATGATCAAACCTAGGGCTTTGTGTCATCCAGGCAAGCACTCTGCCAACAGAGCTGTGTTCTGAGCCTCCTAGATTAACATATGCCAAGAGTTTCTTATGGAAACATTAGGTCATAGCATGGCCGTTATAAACAATTGTGTCTTGATAATGGGACTTTGCCTTTTCTTCTAAAATTCTCAATGAGTTTGACCACTTGTGGTGGTGGGTGTGGGGAAGCACTCAGGGAGGGGATTATCAGACTGTCGTCCGGCTGATAATTCATCCTACCCAGGGTGCTGAGCTTCAGTAGTCTCACCTATAGCATGGGTGAGGTGTAAGAAGTCATCTGGAATGTTACCGCCAATCCTGTTACTATAGCTCTGTTGTGAATATTATTGTCATCCCTGTTTTTCAGGTGGAAGAAACCGAGAGCCAGTTAAGCACTCAAATAAGAAGGAAAACATCTGTTGGCATGGGAAAGTGATTATTTCCCCAGCTACTGAGTACAGCACAACCGGCCTGGCTATTTTCAACTCTTGTTTTCTTGTCAGGTTTTGTTCTTTCAGGAAACCTTACAGAAACCTCAACCATCTGGAACTTAGAAACTCATTTGGGGCTGACTGTGGCTTCTAGAACATCCAGGTGTTCTGCAGATGTGAGAATTTATCCTGTAATCACCAGCTGGAGTCCTAAGCAGATGCAAGACTTGTGTTGTGGCTCTAGCCTCCTTGAGTGCGGAGGGTCACTTATGCGCTGAGTGGCCCAAGAGTGGTGATTGACATTGATAGTTGAATGCTGCACCCAGCCAATCATCTTACTAAGCTGTGACGAGAAGACATCTCCAGGGGACCAATCCAATTTAGGGTGACATATTTCCTGACTCTCTTGGATTAGGATTCCAGACGGGGTCCTTTTGTCTGTAGTTCTACCATTTCTGTAGCCATTTTTAACACCAGGGTTTTTTTTTTTGCCAACTAGAACCATGCTCCTTGGTGCCTTCCTGCACTCAAGGTGAACAAAGAGAAAACTCTTAGAGAAATCTGTGGTGGTGGCCCGTTATCACTCGATCAAGACAACAGGAGTCTCTGTGTGCCACCATGGGCTGGCTTTTTCTAAAGGTTTTGCTGGTTGGCATGACTTTCTCTGGATTTCTCTACCCTCTCGTGGATTTCTCCATCAGTGGGAGAACAAGAGCTCCCAAACCAAACATTGTGATTATTTTGGCTGATGATATGGGATGGGGTGACCTGGGAGCAAACTGGGCAGAAACAAAGGTCACCCCTAATCTTGACAAGATGGCTTCTGAAGGAATGAGGTGAGTCTTGAGAACGCCAAGCAATGCTTTGTGTCTTTCTAGTTTTTCATGCGGGTGTAGATAGTGTAAAATACTTAATTTTTTTCTACATTTATTTGCTTTTATGTTTTGCCTGTATGTGCTCGTGTGCCTGTTAGAACCTCAGGAACTGGGGTTATAGATGTTATAAGCCACCATATGAGTGCTGGAAATTGAACCCAAGTCCTCTTTAAGGGCAATGAGTGCTCTTATCTACTGAGCCATGTCTCCAGCTCCCACAAAGCACTTTAATAATCAGTTGATGAATCTATGTTGATTTCATTACTTTATTGATTTATTAGATTTGAAGCCAGTATAGTATCATCAAGATATAGCCATATATCCATACATACACTTATTTGCCTATCCTCCACCCATATGTCATCTGTTCATCCATCTATCCGTCCATCTTTCCATCACCCATCCATCCATCCTCTAGTCATCCATCTATCCATCCATCCATTCATCTACCAGTCATCCTCTTGTCCTCCATCCATCCACCAATCCATGTATCCACCCACTCATCATCTGTCCATTCACTTGGTAAGATGTATGTATGCTAGGAGTTGAGAATTTAGAGGTGGACAAGACAAAATTTCTTGCCCTCAAGTTATTCACTTTCCAAAAGGGGAGGCGGGTTAAGAGGAGGGTAAACAATCAAGTCTTACATGTGCTCACACCTGGAGCTTTTGGAGTCCAGAGGGGAAGATGTGAGACAGTTGCCTGGATGCTCAAGAGAGTGGATGGCCTATGACGAGCAGACTGAGAGCTACTGAGGACACACATTTATCTGTGAACAGACGCCAAGTAGCATTTAAGGGACGTACAGTTCATGGACCATAAAAGGGAGCGTGTACGCGTCTGATGGGTGTAGTGTTTACAGGACAGTCATTGAAAAGTCTTGTTCACATCCCAGCTCCTTTCCCTGCTTAGACGGAGAACAAGTGTAAGAAGGGCTTGCAGACTCCTTTGGGGTCCCCATACCCCTTTGGGTCAGTGTTGATTCAGCTGGATGCAGGGGCGTGGCTGGCCAGCATTGGATCCTGTCTGTGTTTGTAAAACCCTACATTTGGCTCAGTGGGAGTGGCTTCAGCTAGTTGCTCGGGACAACATGTGGAACGTCTCCACAGAGTTTCTGCCTCAAGCGTTCCAATACTTGGAGCTTTTCCTTGAGATAAAAGACCCTTGCATCTGACTTCACCATCGTGCTCATCTCAGCCAAGGTGAACTTTCTGGATTCTTCTTCTGCTTCCAATCTTTCAGAGACATTTACAACCCAAACTTAACTCCATAAAACATCTCACGAATTGTGTTTCTCCCCTGCTTCTCCCCTGTCTTCCGTCTGACTTCAGTAGTCACCTCCCTGGGTGGGTCACACTTTACTGATCTGTGTGGTGGATAATTCATGTGCTCACTGTCCACTTCCTGTTTCTTGAGTTGCTGTTTACCACTTAGGTCTCAGTTTACCAGGGGTCACGTGTGCCCTGCCCTTACAGCTTTACATGGTGAATCTTTCCATGGCTGACCACATGGGTTGTGTTAAATAGCACCCCCCCACACACACACACACACTCCCTTCCAATTTCATGTCTACCAAGAACCTCAGAGTCTTCACAAATTCGAGTAGTGAAGGATCTTTTCGTTTGTTTGTTTTGTTTTGTTTTTCAGGACAGAGTTTCTCTGTGTAGCTTTGGAGCCTGTCCTGGAACTCACTCTGTAGACCAGGCTGGCCTTGAACTCGCAGAGAGTGCTGGGATTAAAGGCGTGTGCGCCAAAGGATCTTGATGATTTGATGACAATGGGTTAAGGCGAAGCAAATCCAATGACTATTATCCTTGTGAGAGGAGCGGGGAGCAGGGGCACAGTGGTGCATGCCTATGATTCTGTTCTAGCGTTCAGAAATATTAGACAGGAGGGTCAAGAATTTAAGGCCAGCCTGGGCTATGTAGACCCTCATCTCAAAAACCAAAACATAACAATGAATAAAAGAGGATACAGAGGCAGTAAATACAAGGATAGAGGCAGAGATCAGAGGGATGTGTCTCTACCAAGGACTGCGGTCAGCCACAGGAAGTTTGGAGAGAGAAAGAATAGCATCTCCCTCAGCTTCCAGAACAATGGTTTTCAACCTGTATGGTGACCCCTTTAGGGGTAGAGCGACCCTGTCACAGGGGTCCCATATCAGATATCCTGCTTATCAGATATTTACATTACAATTCCTAACAGTAGTAAAATTACAGTTACAAAGTAGCAACGAAATAATTTTATGGTTGGGGGTCATCACAACATGAGGAACTGTATGAAAGGGTCACAGCATCAGGAAGGTTGAGAACCACTGCTCCAAAAGAAACTGACCCCGCTGACACCTTCATTTAAAGTCTTTGGCTTCCGGTTCTGCTGCTTCAAGCTGCCCACTTGTAATGTATTGTGTCTGCACACAGGCCCCTCCTAGCCCTGGGCTTGGGGCGGGGGTGGGAGGGTGGGGGTGGGGAGTAATTTGTCTTTTCCCCACCTACACTCCTGATGCAAGTTCAGGGTTTCCTGTATAAGGAGCAGTTAATATCTGCTCATCAATAAATGGACTTTAGAGCCAGGCATCGTGGGGCACACCTGTGATCTCAGCATTCTGGAAGCTGAGTCAGGAAGACTGCAAGTTGAAGGCCATCCTGGGCTAAGAGCCTACGACCTTATCTCAAAAAAAAAAACAGGGTGTGTGGAAACTGAAATTATTTTTAAAATGTCATTGATCCTTTTTTTTTTTTTTTTTTTTTTTTTTCAAGACAGGGTTTCTCTGTGTAGCCCTGGCTGTCCTGGAACTCTGTTTGTAGACCAGGCTTGTCTAGCCTCTGCCTCCTGAGTCCTGGAACTAAAGGCATGCGCTACTACACCCAGCCCTACTTTTTTTGAGACAAGCTTTCATTGTGTAGTCCTGGCTGTCCTGGAACTCGCTGTGTAGGCCAGACTGACTGACCTCAACCTCACAGAGATCTGCCCTCCTCGGCCTCCCAAGTGCTGAGATTAAAGACATGAACCACCATGCTTCTTGTACATCTTGAATTTTGCATGTTGATTTTTTTTTTCTTCTGGGGAGACAGTTATTCTGGACAGATCTCCCCACATAACCGGCTTCTAAATGTTTAAGAGCGTCTACTGGGGCATCCACTGGATTCCCCAGGAAACATCCGGGTCATTTTTTAAGCTGAGATCTGGGAGACCCAGCCACCTCTTTCTGTGCTCTACTGAGGCGTCACTGTGAGCAGAAGAGGGCCAGGTGCAAGCTCAGTGTGGTGGGAACGCCTCTGTTCTGTCCATCTGAGCCTGTGAGGTCTGAAGGAAGTTGCTTTGGCGGGAGGCCAGCAGATTTTCATCCTGTCCTTTGGCTACTGGAAAGGCAAGCTTCCAATGGGGCCATGACCGGTGCTGGCTTCTGGGGTCATTCCTCAGATGCTGTCTATGTTTTTATTACCTTTATTTTTTGAAAAAAAAAAATACAGTGGGTGGGTGCTCATACTGAGGCAGTGGCTCTCAGCCTGCGGGTCAAGACCACTCTGGGGGTCAAGCGACCCCTTCGCGGGGGTCACACATTAGATGTCCTGCATATGGGATATTTATGTCACAGTTCATAACAGCAGCAAAATTACAGTTATGAAGCAGCAATGAAAATAACTCTGTGGTTGGAGATCACCACAATCTGAGGAACTGCGTTAGAGGGTCACGGCATTAGGAAGGTTGAGAACCACTGTTGTAAGGTGCGCGTGTGGAGGCCAGAGGACAGCTTGTTGGGGTTGGGTCTCTCCTTCCGCCAGGTGGATTAAACTCCAGTAGTCAAGTTGGGTAGCAAGTACTGGCCAAAGCATCTCACTGACGCTATTTTTTTTTTTTTTTTTGAGACAAGGTCTCTCATTGGCTTGGAACTCACCAAATCGACTAGCTTGGCTGAGCAGGGAGCCCCAGTGATCCACTTCTTTCTTCTAACCCTCTGGCTAAGTAGTCACCATTTCACTTGAAGTTTTTCTTTAAAATGTAGATTCCGAGGATTGGCCTCAGGTCCCCGTGCAGTCCAGGCACACATTTTCCCGACTGAGCCATTGCCCCAGCCCACCCGCAGGGGTTTTCTGAGGGAGAAAGAGAATGACCAGAGACAGTGAGAGGTGCTTGCTGCCAAGCCAGCCCATAGACCTGAACTGCTTGCCAGGCCGAGGCTGGTGAAGCTGAGAGCCTGTGGTGTCCACACTTACTCAACTGCATCGATTGGCAGCGTTCACTTTGCATCTTGCTCTTACTTCCTGCCTTTTCTCTGCCCCCAGTTTATTTCTGGGTCAAGTCGATGCCACTGCCGCTAGGGGTTCTGGGCAGTAGCTTAGCCAGGCATCAGAGATCAATAGTCACTACTCAAAGGTCGGAGGCTCCCAGGGACTTGAGAACTGTTTCTAAAACGGGCCTCAGTGAGTAATGAATTGAGCTGTCAATTCAGCCAAATATCTGGTTTGATTTTTGTTCTAAGAATTGACCACACTCAATCTCCTTCCTTTTTCCTCCCCCTCTTGCTCCTCCTCCTCTGTCCTATCATGAGGACTTGGGGGAGGGTTGTAGTACCCTAAAGGAGGGTACCAACCTTACAAGGGATTGGTGAGCTCTTCCTGTCTACTACACACTCTGGAAACCAGAGAAGAAATGACATTCTGGGTACAAAGAGAACGCCCCGTCCCAGCTGTGTAAGCCCTCACAGATGTAGGGATGGAAGGACCCTCACTGGGAGAAATGCTCATTTTCCTCTGACCTTTGCCATCGACTCCAAGACGTTTGCTCTGGCAGTTTCCTTTCTGTCTCCCCGTGAGCTCTCAGCATTGTGGGACAGGCAGCTTTCCATCTTTGCTCTTGGGTAAATAGGTCAAACAAACATAAAAGTCATGTCATGCGCACATATCACCTGGGACAAGATGAAGATAACAAGAAGGACTGCATGTGAGCTTTTACCTCTCAGCCCTGTTTAATAGATGGGGACATGGAGAAACACGGTGACCTAGATGGTGATGGATCTCAGAAGGAAAAAAAGAAAAAAGAAAAGGAACTGAAATATTAACCAGTGGAGCCTTGGTGTCGGCCTGCTCAACCAAGTGTGAGACCAAAGAAGTCCATTCCATTGCTGTGATTAGTTGCTCTTTAGGACGCAGGAGCACAGTCCTTCAATAATAAATCTCTGTGAGTCATGAGGCCACTTCTCACCTTATGAGATACGGAATCCTAATGGCAAATAAAGATAGGGAAAACCTTTGAAATGCAGGACGGTGTGTTGCTAGAACCGAAAGGCTGCTCAGCTCCCCCTCGGGGGTGCTTTCAGCCCGAGCCGGATGTAACCGGCTTGACAGCTCGGAGAACAGAGCTAGCACGTGTTGGTCCCCAAGAGAAAGGAGAAAGGCTCCATGCCGGGCTCCTCACCTTCTGCGTGCTGACCTCGGAGTGACATTGGAGCTCCAGGAAGAGCACAGTGCTGCAGTATCTGTTCCGGCTGCTTTCTGATGGTGTCAAAACACCTAACACAACCAGCGCACGAAGGAGGAGTTTACTTGGGTTGGCAGTTTGAGGGCACAGTCCACTGTGGCAGGGAGTTATGGCATCACGAGTCTGAGGCAGCTGGCCACAGGCAGGAATCGGAGAGGAAGGAGTGCATTTGCTCCTTTTTGTTTAGTCTGGGACCCCAGCCTAGGGAATAGCGCCACCCATGTTTAAGATGGGTCTTCCCACTTCAGTTAAGCTAACTGTAAAAAAATCCCTCACAGACAAGCTCATGTGTTCGTTCCCGTGGTGATGCTAAAAGTGTCAGTCAGAATTAACTGTCACAGGCCCCAACGCTAAGTCGGCATTCGCCAAAGGAGGGCAAAGGTGCTTCAGGCAGAACAGAAGGATAGTGGTATTCTAGAATACTTGGAGTTGCTCAAAATGTCATCAACGAAGGCAAGGGAATATATCGTGGGGCCCTCCAGGCAGCTTCATTCAGGGTGCTGCTGGTGGAGAGAGACGTCAGGTCTCGGAGGCACCAAGCTGTCCTTGTGTGCCCTGTGGGTGTGCGTGCACACGCACTTACAGTGGGAATGGGGAAAAAGAAGGGCAGTTTGCCCAGGACCGCACCTAACTCAGCTCTGGGGGAATCTTATTTGAAAACAACAAACAAACAAAACTGGACAGTGACTCTGTGAATGGGGGAGGCGAAGAATAATGAAGCACCAAGTCAGTACCTTTACCCCCTGTTCGCTTGTAGTCGGCCAGAGGGCTGTGTGTCTTTTGCCAGAGTGATTTAATTTAACAGCCTTCTCAGTAAAGACTCAGTCATCTTCCCATCTAAGAGAAGGTGATGTGGAGGCTCCCAACGCTCTTCCCTTGACACACAAAGACCACAACTGATGATTTAAAGAAACCGATTTCCACCCCTCTCAGCCTTTAAATTATGAATGGAACAAGGATGGTTTTTTTTTATTCCAGTCACATAGCAATTTAGATAGTTGCCACTGAGAGCCTCGTCATCTATTTTAAATTCTTTGTCAATGAAGGCTGAGCACGCTTGATCTCTGTGGTGTGGTGTGTCTCTGCGGCGGCGCCCGTGGCGGGCTCTCCAGCCCTCTCATTCCCTGCTTCTAATACACGTAATTTATGCAACGGCAAGTTGCTTGGCTTCTGTCTAGCTGTGTCTTAATTTGTGCTGATTTCCTTGTTAGCAGTCTGCTGTAATGTCTGGGCTGCCAGTTTCCAGCTTTGCTTTACGATGTATTTTCAGACTTTAATGAGGACCCCTGTTGGCGAACTGGCCTGAGCCTGCCCAGATAGATTTGGGGAAGAACAAAAGAAAAAAAAAAAAAAAAAAGCTTTCCAAATAACAGGGCTGGGCTAGTGCTTATTCATTAGTTCCTACCAAATGGACATGGTGGCCTGGAGGATGGGATGGGAAGGTAACTGTGGGCCATGTCTTAAAGCTCTGTATTGAGGGGAAGTGGGGAGGTAGGTACTAGCCAGGCTTTCCAAAGACCCCATGAAACCACTTGAGTTTCTCTTTTGAAGTTTATTTCATGGACCAGATATACCAGATATTCCTGGAGTGGCCTCGCTCCACCAAGGTGGTGTGTCTGGGGCCAGAGCTGCAGGCTGAAGTCCTTCCTGTCTAGCATCCACAATCTGCAGAGAGCGCAAAACTGTATCTTGAGCTGGGGTACGTGTGTGCTGTGGCGGCTCTCAGGAAGATGACATTAGTGTGTCCACAGAGACATCACAGTCAGGACAGAAGTTACAGAAGGACAAGCTGGGGTGACACTTAAAGGTGGTCACCTGCTCTGACCACACCGTCAGCTCAGGCTGCTGTAGGAAATACATACCATGCGTGGCTTAGGCAGATATTTCTTACTGCTCTGGATCCTGAAAGGGCAAGACCAAGGTGTTAGCATGGTTGGGCTCTGGTGAGGGTTACTCTCCCTGGATCCCAGGAGACACACACCTTCTTGGTGTGTTCTCCTATGGCAGAGTAAGAGAAAGTGTGATGTAGTCTGTCTTCTCTTTCTTTTATAGTGTCAGGGGTCACATCTATGGCCTGGACAATCTAGGCAAGTGGTGTGTGCCCCTGAGCTACAGCCCCAGCCTTTCCCCTCTTTAAATAGGGGTACTGTTCTCATCATGGGCATCATAGGGATTTTATCCTCCTGACTTCATTCTATATCCAGTTACCTCCTAAGGGCTCTACCTCTCAAGCCAGTACATTGGCGACTAGGATTCCCATATGTGAATTAATTTTTTTTACATGTATTTATTTATCCATCCTCTTCCCCCCGCAGTGTGTGTGTGTGTGTGTGTGTGTGTGTGTGTGTGTGTGTGTGTGTATACGTGCCCGCCTGTCTACACACACTCAAGCCATGGTGGACGTCAGAGGATAACCTGCAGGAGTTGATACTCTCATTCCACCATGTGGGTTCTGGGAATTGAACTTGGCTGATCAGGCTTGGAGGTAAGCACCTTTACCTGTGGAGCCATCTCAGCAGCCCCCGCATGTGAATTTTTAGGAACGTAAACTCTTAGCTCACAGCGCCAGGTAAGAGGAAGTAGTGGTCAACAGCTTTGGAGTACTCCCAGACCCATTGCTGACAGTCAGTCCAGTGGACAGAAGTTCCCTCATTGCTGGCAAAGCTAAGCTCTTTCCCACACTCCATTTGCACTCCCCTAGCTCACAGACTTCACACTCACCAGCGTGAACTTGGGATTCGGAGTTCCTGTGTAACTTTTGCTCAAAAAGGAATCTTGTTGGCCAAGCTGACACTCTAGTTCCCAGGTTGTCCTTGGAAGTGAGAAGGGCGTGGCTTTCCTGTGTCCTCAAGCTTGTGCGGTTTGTGTAGATATGAGTCAGGTCTCAGAACTGGGACTGCCTGGAGTGGTTCTCAGGACAGCCGAAGAGCAGCTCCTTGTGACACCATGACCTAGATAATGTCACACTGTGAGGACTGGCCAGCTTCCACCGGAAAGCTGTGTAGGAGAGAGCCCAAGGACTTGGGTGGGGTAGGCATGAGTTAGACTCTACCTCTATCAGCTGCTGGCTGTTGATAGCATCCTGTGCCGCCAGGCGATTGGAAGCCTCCGTATAAAGATGCATCTGTGTGCACACCAGCACCGGGCTTGGGAAAGTAAAATACCTCAGTGTTCTCTGTAAGTTCCCTCATCTGTAAAAATACGTAGTTTACAGATCATTTTAAAAAACTAGAAATAGGTGACACTGGGGAGCCATGGGCAGGGTGGATCTCTGAGTTCAGGCCAGCCAAGGCTACATAGTGAGACCCTATCTCCAGACAAACAAACAAGTATTAGAAATAGAAATGAGGATGTAGCTCTGTTGGTTGAGTGCTTACCCAGCATGCCCAGCTCTAGGTTCGATCCCCAGCACTGCATAAATTTGGTGTGGTGGCACACACCTGTAACCTTAGCACTTGGGAGATTGAAGCAAGAACATCAGGATTTGAAGATATATACCAACACACCACCGCTACCAACACACACTACATATCACCACATAGCACCACACACCACCACCACATAGCACCACACACCACCACCTCCACACACCACCACTACCACTACCTACACACCACCTCCACACACCACCACTACCATTACCTACACACCACCACCACCATACTACCACCACACCATTACACTACCACCACACAGCACTACCACATCACCACCACAACCACACATCACCACCACCACCACCACACACCCCACCACAACATCTCTAGCTACCTCGTGAGCTCAAGATCAGCCTGGACTACATAGCAAGACCTTGTCTCAACATCTTGGAATAAACAAGAGTGAAATTCGTCATCCTGTGTTTGTATTTACTGTACTGTTATTAGAACCACCATGGTGTGCATATCTTCATGCAGGGCATCACTGCATAGATAAGATGTAAATGGTGGCTATTTTTATTATAAGACAAACTTTAATGCCAAATTTCACTTTTAGTGCTTAGGACTGAACTCTGGGCCTTGTGCATGCCAAGCAAGCGTCCTACTGCTGAGCAAAACTTCCGGCTCCATGCACATAACTTCCTTTGAGGACTGTTTCCTGGTACACCTACTGTCAGAATGTCTTGTGCTTGCTGTTCTCCCACAGAAGAGCTGCCGACCTTCCTCAGTGAGCCACCAGCTACTTGAGGGCAGGGGTTTGTCATGGACCCCCCATATTTCCAGGTCCCCGTCCTCCATTATTGACAGTGTAGTTCCCAGGACTCGACAACTGTGGCAGAAATCCAGCACAGTCAGTCCAAGAACCAAAGGACTATAGGCTCAGCTCAAGGACTTGGTTGGCCATGGAGAGATGCTGTTTCAGCTCGCCCATTCTCTCTCAAGCACCTCCATGAGACAGGAAACATAGCTACATCCTTCTGTGCTGAGAATCATTGGAGAAAGAAGTTATTTCCCGTCCTGATGCAGAAAATCCCAGGTGTAGCTTTATTGTATTTTATTTTGAGACAAGATATCATTCTGTAGTCCAGGCTAGCCTGGAATTCACTATGTAGCCCAGGCTGGCATTGAACTAAAGGCACACCTCTTGCTTCAGTCTCCCAACAGCAGGAGCAACCACATTTGACCTCAAGTTTGGATTCTGAATAACTCTGTTTGGGACCTGGGCTCAGCAAGGTCAGAGGAGGTCATGCTGCTCTATTAGCTCCTGGGAAGATCCTGAGGCCACAGTGTGTCCATGGTGGTGGGGCAGAGAACAGATACAGCAGATCCGTAGGAGTCACATGGAGGTAGGTGTGCCACAGTAAAACGCCACTCATGACTCTAATGGCCTTGGTGCAGATGGTGACAGATGAGTGTGTACCTCAGCTAGAAAGAGCTGTGAAGACGGGTCATAGGCTCCCGAAGTCATCGCTAACTCTCCTGGTACAAGCAAAGAATGTAACGACAATAGGTCTGTGTGGGTAGCTAGGAATCTGAAAGGGCAAGAAGAGGGGTGAGCCGAGTCATTATTTCATCCATTTGTCCTTTTAAAAAGTGTATTATAGTTTTTTAAGTTTTCATATGTGTATATATGATATGCTGAACCTATTTCCTTCACAGCCTCCTTTTCCTTTCATAGTCCAGTTTGTCCTCCAAACTCTCTCTCTCTCTTCCTCCCTCCCCCTCTCTTCCCCCCTCTCTCATCTCCCCCCTCACTCTCATTTCTAGGAACCTTTTGTTTGTGTTTCTGTGATTGGCTGGATTCACTTAATGTGGTTATTTTCAATTGTGTCCATTTTCCTGCAAATATAACTTTGTTCTCCTTTCTGACTGAATAACAACAAAAACATTCCATTGTGTCCATTTTCCAGCACATTTTCCTTATTGTGCCTGTCTTATTGGATACCTTTGGGACAGGGTTTCTTTGCATAGCCTTGGCTGTCTTGGAAGTAGCTCTGTAGACCAGGCTGGCCTTGAACTCAGATATCTGCCTGCCTCTGCCACACGAGTGGTGGGATTAAAGGTGTGCGCCACCACTGCCTGGTTTAGATACCTAAATCAATTCCACAATTTAGTTATTGCAAAAATATAGAATCCTTCACAAATTTCATATCATCCTTGCTGCAGGGCCATACTTATCTTCTCCATGTTGTTTCAGTTTTAGTCTGTGTGCTGCTGAAGTGAGCACTCTTTAGTTCTGAAACACAGTCTCATGTAGTTCAGGCTAGCCTTGAACTCACTGTGTAGCCAAGGATGTCCTTAAACCTCTCATCCTCTGGCCTTCACCTCCCACATGCTAAGATCACAGGCAGGTGTACTCCATCACAGCCAGTTTACGCCAGTGCTGGGTGTCAGAGCCAGGCTTTGTGCATGCTAGGCAAGTGCCCCACCGCTGAGCTCTGTCCCCTGCCCCTTCCTTTTGCTTTTTAAGACAAGGTCTTGCCCGGGCACAGTGCCCCATGCCTTTAATCCCAGCAGTTCCAGGACAGCCAGGGCTATACAGAGAAATCCTGTCTGGAAAAACAAAACAAAACAGGACAAGGTCTCACTGCTGCCCTGGCAGGTCTTGGACTGCAATCCTCTGTAGTCTTCATAGTAGCTGAGACCATAGGTCTGGGCCTCTAACCCTGCTGGGTATTTGTCCCTTTAATGCTTTTGAGTAGCTGGAAACCGTAGACATTGGCGCAGTTTGGAAAAGTTTGGCAAGACAAATGGTGGGGAGAAATTGCTGTGAAGATTTTCTCTTCTAGGGAAGAACACTCATGGTTCCGAGAGACAGACATTTATCAGACTGTGATTCCTCCAAACCACAGAGGAGGCACACACACACACACACAAATCTTCAGGGAACCATGACCATGCCTAACAGCAACTTTGAAATCTTCAAAAGGATGATGGGACCCCACAACAATGATTCCACAAGGACTATGGTAAAGCCATTAAGATGATTAACACCACGGAAAGGTCAACTTTGGACTACAAACTGTTCAGGACAGTTTCAAGATGGCTAGCTGAGATGATCCAGATTCACAGAGAACTTGAGCAATGACTTGAGACAAGCCCTACATTTTCCCATTATGAAGATACTAGACAAATGATACAACTACCTCTCCCAGGACTTGACAATTAACCCCAAAATTTTCTTTTCAGGATCCCATAAAGATGTCTTCACCCCCAGAAAGCAGTAAAACAACGCCCACATTCCCAAGAGGTGGGGGGGGGTTGCTTGTTTAATGAGTTATGGATATTGTCATTGTTTATGATGGTTGGTTACAAGTTGTTAATTGTTAATGGTCAGGAAAAAACTGAACAAGAAGATTAGATTCAGGGTTTTTGTTTGAAAAGAAAAAGAAAAAGAAAAAAGAGAATATAGATATGAGGTAGATCATTGAATCTACTCTGAGAAAAAAGATAAAATTAATAGGATAAATGGGTAGATCATTGAATCTACTCTAAAAAGAAAAAGGGGAAGATATAAAAATAACGAAAGGTAGATTATTGAATCTATTATGAAAAGAAAAAAGAGAGAATATGGATATGATAAGATAAAAAGGGAGATTATTGAATCTACTTTTAAGAAGGAACTATTTGTTTTACATAGGATAAGTAATGGACTGGACATTGTTAATATATATAATGGAGTTTTTTGTCTGAATCTGTCAAAAGTTAATGGACTAGACATCATTAATGTAATTCGTGACTGTTTATATTATATATACTTATTGGTTATAATATTTCTTGTATTAGTTATAAGCTATTTTTAAAATTTTAGACAAAAAAGGGGAAATGTGATATTGTGTTTCCCCAAAATATTGTGCACCCTAATAAACTTATCTGGGGTCAGAGAACAGAACAGCCACATAGAGGCCAGAAAATGGTGGCACACACACCTTTAATTCTATCACTTGGGAGGCAGAGATCCATTCGGATCTCTGTGAGTTTAAAGCCACACTGGAAACAGCCAGGCATGGTGACTCACGCTTTGAATCCTAGGAAGTGATGGCAGAAAGCAGAAAGGTATATAAGGCATGAGGACAAGGAACTAGAGCTGGCTAAGCTTCAGGCTTTTGAGCAGCAGTTCAGCTGAGATTCACTTGGATGAGGACTCGGAAGCTTCCAGTCTGAGGAAACAAGATCAGCTGAGGAACTGGCAAGGTGAGGTGGCTGTGGCTTGTTCTGCTTCTCTGATCTTCCAGCATTTACCCCAATACCTGGCTCCAGGTTTGTTCTTATTAATAAGACTTTTTAAAATTCATGCAACACCACTTTACTTTTCTTGAGTCTTTCATGGGGAGCTGGGGTTCACTCGTTTGACTAGACTTGGTGATGCCCAGAGATTCTCCCATTTCCACTCCCGCAGGTCGGGGATTCCTTGTACATGCTACCCTGCCCTGGCTGTTGTGTGCCACCTCCCTGAGCGAGCTATCTCCCCAGCTCTCAGTGTGTTTTTGTCGAAGGATACCACCTAACTTGTAGCAGGCAGTGCGGGCTCAGAAGTCTGAGAAGGTAGGTTGAGGCAGAGCACAGTGGGTTCTGATGAGTAAGCAGATGTCAGTCACCGAAGAGGTAGGGGCCAGGGATTCAATATCTGGTTAGTGTGCTAAAATGGATTTGAGTTTGACTGGAATCGGGGACAGTGGCCATGTGGGTTGTGGGGGACAGGGGCCATGTTGGTTTTGGACGGCAGCACTGGAAATGAAGAGTCAAGGAGTGATTTACAGGCCAGGAGGGAGAGCTCAATGGGCAAAGGCACTTACTAAGAAAGCTTGATTACCGAAATTCAATCCCTGGAACTCATAATGGTGGAATGATAGCCAACTCCACAAATTGTCCTCTCTCCCTTTCTCTCTCTCTCTCTCTCTCTCTCTCTCTCTCTCTCTCTCTCTCTCTCTCAAACACACACACACACACACACACACACACACACACACACACACACACACACACACACACGCTTGCACCATCACTACCACCACCACCACCACCACCACCACCACCACCACTAGTTTTTTTTTTTTTTTTTTGGTTTTTCGAGACAGGGTTTCTCTGTGTAGCTTTGCGCCTTTCCTGGGACTCACTTGGTAGCCCAGGCTGGCCTCGAACTCACAGAGATCCACCTGGCTCTGCCTCCCGAGTGCTGGGATTAAAGGCGTGCGCCACCACCGCCCGGCAAACTTTTTTTTTTTTTTTTTTTGTTTTTTCCTTTTTTTTTTTTGGTTTTTCGAGACAGGGTTTCTCTGTGTAGCTTTGCGCCTTTCCTGGAACTCACTTGGTAGTCCAGGCTGGCCTCGAACTCACAGAGATCCGCCTGGCTCTGCCTCCCGAGTGCTGGGATTAAAGGCGTGCGCCACCACCGCCCGGCCACCACTAGTTTTTAAAAGTCGTGTACACAGCCAGGTGTGGTGGTGTAGTTCATGCCTTGAGAGGCAGAGGTGGGCATCTCTCTGAGTCTGAGACCATTCTTAACCACATAGTGAGTTCCAGGCCAGCCAGGGCCACACAGAGAGACCCTGTCTCAAAAAGAAAGATTTGTACACTAGAAGGTAATGTGATGGGGGAATGTCTTTCTGTATGCTGTGAATTTGTGTTGCTCTGATTGGTTGATAAATAAAGCCGTTTGGCCTATGGCAAGGCAGCTTAGAGGCAGGCGGGAGATTAAAAGAGAGAGACAGGAAGAAGGTGGCGTGGGGAGGGGGAGATGCCAGTGAGTCACCCAAGGAGCAACATGTAATGGGACATAGGTAAGGCCAGGGAACATGTGGCAATATATAGATCAATAGTTCTAGGCTAATTTAAGATATAAGAGCTAGCCAGCAAAAAGCTTGAGCCATGGCCATGCAGTTATAATTAATATAAGCCTCTGTGTGTTTAACTGGGGGACAACAAGAGTGGGAGAGATTTATCCTGACCTCCAGCAGGCTGGGACACAGGAAAACTTCAGCTACAAAAATGCCTCAGTTTCTAGGGGTTGATTAAGGAGGTGGACTGGGGAGTTTGGAATGAGGGCAGCGTGGGTTCTCTGCACACTGAGGCTAACATGTAGCAGGGACACGAGGCTGGTGCAGGATCGCCAGCGGCCAAGTGCCATTTACTCCTGAATTTCACTCGCTCATGCATTCCCTGCTCACGTCTGCCTCCTCTCCTTACCCCATGCTGGAATGTTCTTTCTCTCCACATTTGACTAGTGTTACCAATTGACACCATGAGTTTCGAAGGCCTGCTGTGTGCCTGCTAATTGTGTTACGTGCTTCATCTCTTTGAATCTTGTGTAACCCGGTGAGGGAGGTCTGGCAACACTCGTTGTCTGGACCAAGAGAGACTTTTAGAGCAAGCCCCTGTCTAGCCTCGTGTTAGCAGGGGCTGACTCTGATCTGCATCCAGCTTTGTTTGTGGATGCTTTTAGCCTCAGCCTCCTGTTTCTTCTTCTTGATTCTCCTTACATTGGACTCATTTTATTTCGTCATTTGGAAAGGCTGTGGTTTCTTTCTTAAAGCTCTCCATCCATCCCCAAGGGCTCTCTCTATTGTGTGCTGGAGGGGACTGTGCTCCCTAGAATATAGGATGCCACCTTGGCACTTCAGTTGCTCTGGACCCCACCTGGCTGCCCTGGAGGCTTTCTCAGGAAACTTGTAGCTCATATGACCTGTCTGTTCAGCTTCCTGGTTGGGAAGGTTATAGAGGGCCTGCAGACCATCATAATGACTTTAGATTTACTTTGATTATAAAAACAAACAAACAAACAAATAAACACCTCCCCCCCCCCAAAAAAAAAACAAAAAATAGAGGGTTTCCAGGCAAGAACTACTGTTAGCTGCTAAATGCTTTTCAAGATCACTTTGGCTATCCCTCAGAAAATGGAGTGGACGTGGGGAGGGACTAGAGACCAGAATCAGGAGTGGGGAAGCAGGGCTGGGTTAGCTATGTACTATTCAATGCCAGAGCATAGTGTGTATGGAACTCACTAGAGTTACACAACATGGTGGTCCTGGGAGGCAGGGTAGGATGAAGCAGAAGTCCTTTTGGAGACAGATGGAGACAGAAGGCTAGATTTATGTGCTGGTAAATCAGGGTCATCTGGGAAGAGGGCAGCTCAATTGAGAAAATGCCTCCAGATTGGTCTGTAGGCAAGTCTGTGGGGGCATTTTTGATTAATGATTGATGTGGGAGCGTCCAACATACTATTGGCAGCGCTGTCCCTGGGCAGGTGGCCCTGGGTGTATCAAAAAGCAGGTTCAGCCAGTCATGGGGAGCAAGCCAGTACCAACCACACTACCTCTGTGGTTTCTGCTTCAGTTTCTGCCTCCAGGTTCCTGCCTTGACTTCCTGCCCTGACATCTGTTGGTGATGGATTGTGACCCGGGATTCTTAAGATGAAATAAACCCTCTCCTCCCTAAGTAGCTGTCGGTCATGGTGTTTATCACAGCAACAGAAAGCTAACCCAGACTTTGCAAACAGAACTGATACGGTATGCTGGGGAGAAGGAATAGGGAGAGGGAGGGGGAGATTATGGTTTTGTTTGTTGTTTTATTTTGAGGCAGGGTCTTGCTATGAAACCCAAGCTTTTCCTAGAACTCACTGTATAGCTAGTCTTGAATCGGACACCCTCTTCCCTCCACCTCCTGAGTGCTGGGTTTCAGGTGTGCCAGGTTCAGATGATACTTTGACTTGAGCTACTGGGTGAGAGGTGGTGATGTTTCCTGAGATAGGGAAGATTAGAGAGGAGGACCAGGCATGCCGGGACACATCTCAGAAAGAGCCAGGCATTCTTGTAGAGGAGGGCAAAGGAGACAACCACTGGTCCAGTGGAAGAACTGTCTGGAGCCTCAGGACCAACAGCCATGTCTCTCTGGCTCTGGGAAGCCCAGAGGGCTGAGGACCAACTGGGGCTTCATCAGATGCTCTGGGGCAGCACTGACTTTGGAGGCATGTGGTCCGGGCAGGTGCATAGAGGCTTACGCTTAGAAGCCTCTCTGGATCCTATTCCTTGTGGCCATCATGTTGAAATGGGTTAGTGGGACTCTGCTTCTTCATTTTCCCCTGGGCACTGCAAACGGTGCGGCTGGTCCTACCGTGTTGGATGTGGAAGCGGCATTAGTAAGCTTGGGCCATTCCATTCAGAACTACATATTCAAGACAGAATAAACCCAAGGGCAACAGATGCTTATGGCTTAATGTGTGTGAAGTACTTGGAAAAGTGCCCGGGGTTATAATAGGTGTTTTGTAAGCATTCGAGGTGAGGGTTATGAGAATGAGGATCACTTGGAGTGTGAGCTAGGAGAGTCCTTGTGCTTCAGTCTCAAGAGGAAAGGAAGAATGGAGGCTTGTTTAGAAATAAAGTTGTGAGTCATGGATGGAGCTGTTTGGAATGACTAGCGCAGCTCTTGATAGCTGCCTGCAGCATCAGCATCCAAGGTTGCCCTCAGGAGTTTGAGCCCTGTGATCCCAATATGTCTGGCTGCTGGAATTGTTTGGAATAAACCCATGCTTGGGAATGATACCCCAGGCACCTGGATACAGGGGAAGGAAGGCCACAAATACATTTTCCTGAGCCTCCAGGAGACCGAGGGGACAGAAGGGAAGTGCTGGCAGGGTGGAGTTCCCTAGCTATGAACCCAGGATCTCCTGGAAGATCCGGAGGGAGAGCCTCACCCAGGTTGTGTAAACCTGGCAGTGTGCGTAGGCACAGGCACCATCCCTGTCCTCATTCTGTCTGTCACAGGGAAGATCAGAGGAGGTATCAATGGCCTGCTGCCAAGAGCGGAGCTTTAGGACTGGAATGAGCTTCCTGACCAGCAGGCTTGGGATCTCACAGCGTGGTTCCCTGCTCACTGAGGATGTCCCTTCTTTGCTGTTTGTCACCAAAAAAAAAAAAAAAAAAAAAAAAAAAGAAATAATTTCAGGCTGGGGAGATAATAAAACTCAACTGATAATGTGCTTGAGTTTTATCTCTAGAACCCACATATATATGTGTGTGTGTGTGTGTGTGTGTGTGTGTGTGTGTGTGTAATGTTAAAAAAAATATGCCAGGCGGTGGTGGCGCACGCCTTTAATCCCAGCACTAGGGACGCAGAGGCAGGCGGATCTGTGAGTTTGAGGCCGGCCTGGTCTACAGAGCGAGATCCAGGACAGGCACCAAAGCTACACAGAGAAACCCTGTCTCGAAAAAAAACTATATATATATATATATATATATATATACATATATATATATATATTTAAATAGAGATATGTCAAAGATTATTCCACAACTGGCTAGAAATCTAAATGACCCTGATAGCCAGGGGCTCCGCCAAGCTCCCACAGCCAGAACCAGAAGTGGCTAATAGCTCAAATGACCTCTGTGCTAGCTGTATGACTGAGACCAGGACAGACCCTTAGGCCCTCAAGCTAGTACAGACAACCTGTCTCTAGAACCATCTTCTTGGAAGAAATGACATGTACCCCAAGTTGGGTTTCAATATAGTTAGCGCTTTCTTGTACAATGAGGATTGTATCACACCAGGAAACTTTTTTCCATATTGTACTGGGCTTAAATACACTGGGAATAAACCGCCTGTCATTAGACTCCCTGAAGTCTGATCCAGGTTGACAAAGTCACTCTGCACCAGGTTTTCATTCTTCCCTCTTCGTGGGGTTGGCTTCCCTGTATGATACCTGCAGGAACTCCTCAATGGGTCAGTGAATAAAGTAGCTTATCACCAAGTCTGATAACCTGAGTTCAATAACCCCAATCCCGGGACCTACGTAGTGGAAGACAAAGACTGCTTCTGACTTCCACACGTTGTCGTGGTATACCTGTGCTCCATCCTGAGTGCAAAATAAATAATAAATAAAAATGCAATAAAGAAATAAAGGCAACAAGGAAAGGAAAAGAAGAAAGGAGTCCACACTAGTGGTATGAAGAACTCGTTTGCCCTCCTGGGCCACTGTCTCTCCAAATGTCAAGGTCATGGTGAAGGGCAGGGATGCTGAGTCCTGTTTGCTTTAGCTAGTCAGGTGGCGTCTCCATGGGTATACTCAAGGAGTATGAAAACATCAGGGACTCAGGTTTCAGCTTACTTGGGGGTCCTGGCAGCCAGAGAGAGAGGCTACCTATGTAAGTGATGCCCATCCTGTTTCTTTGTGTGTGTGTGTTATGCAGATGTGTACATATGTGTATGGATGCACATACCTATGCATGTGTGTGTGGGAAGTGTGGGTTGATGTCGGATGTCTTCCTCTGTAGCTCTATGTGGTGATATATTGTGTACTCTAATAAAATTTGCCTGAAGATAAGAGAACAGAACAAGCCACTAGATTAAACGTAGATGCCAGGCAGTGGTGGCACACGCCTTTAATCCTAACACTCGGGAGGCAGAGATCTGTCTGGATCTCTGTGAGTTCAAATATATAACCACAGCTCCACACTTTGGCTTTTGAGTCAGACTCTGTCACTGAACCTGGAGGTTGCTGGTTTGGCTAGGTCAAGAGGCCAGTGACCCCCCCAGGACTTCCTTGTCGTGTTTCCTGAGAACTGGGATTACTGATGTGGACCACCACACCCCTGCAAACATTTTACCCATGGAGTCATCTCCCCAGCCCCCCACGTCGAGATGTTTCAATGCCACATTCAGCCTCCACTTTGGGCCAGCCCTTCACCTCACCCAGCCTCAGCTTCCCTTCCATGCTAGGTTGCTGAGGTCTTTACAATCTGGACACTATGAGGCCTGGAGATGACACTACCCTTTAAGCCATCTTTCCCTCCCTTCAGCAGGGCCCCACAAACCCTCTGTTGCTGCCATAGTCATTCTAGACTCAGATCTCCATGGCTAAAACAAATTTTCATTAAAAAATGTTAAGCACAGAAACACGAAAGAAGAGTAAAATAAATACCAAAATACTGATCCATCTGAAGCATTTTGCTGTTTTGTTTACATTTACAGCTCTACCTGTAAATACACTCTCTGAATCGTTGAAGGATGAAAACATCCCCCTTCGTTGCCAATAGCATAGTATGTGTCTCTTTAGATAATAATGTTGGGCATGGAGAGTTGGCTTGGGTTGAGAACACCTGTTGTTCTTGCAGAGACCCAGCTTTGGTTCCTAGCACCCACATGGTGATTCACAACCGTCTGGAACTCTAGTTCCAGGGGATCTGATGTTGCCTTCTGGCTGCTGCAGGCACAGCACAGAAGCAGTACATACAGATGTACACGCAAGCAAAACACTGGTACACATGCAATAAATCTATCTTTTAAGAAGTGTTCTTTCACATGCCCATAGTGCCATTATTACACTAAAAATGGTCAGTAATTCCCTCACATCTGAAATCCACTTCACATTAGAATTTCCTTCCCTCCTCAAATGTGCTGTTAAGTGTATTTGAAGTGAGATCACTGCATTTGCTTCTCTCTTTGGTTTCTTGTCATGGAGACTGTTGCCCACCCCCAGTCCCAGTCCCCCCCCCCCCCCCCCCCGGGCTCTTTGGAGTGGCTGGACCCCTTGTGTCACAACTCCAGAGCACTGATTTGTTTGTTTCCTTGTGACCTAGTTGACTCTTGTCCTCGTAGCTGGATTTCCTGTACCCTGGAAATTAGATTCAGAAGTCTGATTAGATTCAGGTTGAGTGTTTTGGGCAGAGTCCTTTCTTTTATACACTTCATCTTTCATCCCATCAGGAGTCATAAAAGGTCGCGGGCAAATGATTAGTGACACTGAATCTAATCCCTTCATAGGGAGCTAATTGCCAGTCCTGTCCAATTCATAAATGACCAGAGGGTGACAGAGAGTGACAGAGTGACCACCCGTGTCCATTGGTCACCAGTTATTTTTTAGGGGACGTTGTAGACATGGTCATTTCCCAAGGCTGCTGTGCTTTTGGTGTGAGCTACTTGATGCAAAAGAGTGTTCTCCCTCGTCACCTGGCCGAGGCTGTGGGTCCATCAGGGCATGTGTTTAATTATTTGCCTTTAATTAGGAATGTTTAGAATGTGGAATTGGTATCAAATTCTCTTCCAATGGTAAGAAATGACTTGGTGTGACTGTGTGTATGCCTGTATGCCTGTGTGCATGCGTGCATGAGTGTGTGTGTGTGTGTGTGTGTGTGTGTGTGTGTGTATGTATGTATGTGTGTGAGTCTGTTGATGGAGATCCAACCCCAGGAGTTGTGCATGCTGGGCCAGCACTGTACCAGTGAACTATGTCTCCCAAGCATGTACTTATTCTGCTGATGCCCAAATTATCTCAAACCAGGAATTAGGTATTTCTCCCAAGAGATGTGATTCTCTTAATGTGGGATGGTATTGAAAACAAAGGCTGGGAGAGGGTATGTTTGCTGTTTTGATGGGAGGGGAAAGTAATGCTTCTTTCTATCAGTTGCTAGTAAGTTGGCAATAGATTTTTTTTAAATTATGAATTCATAATGACATTTTCTTTCTAACTCACTTTTCTCTTGTGGTGTTGCAACTGAACCCAGAGCCTGGAGAGTGCCAGACAAGCGCTCTACCACTGAGCTGTAGCCCCTGCCCTGTCATTATGTGCCAGTAATTTTTATATTATAGGCTTTTCTTAACATCTTATAGCTCTTGTATTTTCTGACAGTGGAAATCTTGGCTCCCTGTTAAGAGCATTAATATAATTACTTATTTACATTACTCTCTCATACACATGAAATTGTCCCCCAAGCCCCTGTACTAACACTTCCACCAATAATAAAGCCACTGTATAAAGTTTAAGATTGCCTTGCAATATACTTTTTGGGTGTTGTTCTTAGATTTCTTTTTATCCCATTGGGATGGACAGCCTGAACACCATGTGCTAAAGTCACCTGAAATGATTCTTCCCTCTGGGCGTTCTTCTTTGAAATTTGTCGGATAGGGAGACTCATTTGCTTCTGTTTTGTTTTTTCTTATGAGGTCTTCTTGGTTCTCCTTTGAAGTTTAACTTTGCATTTTCCCAGATTCGACATTTGCGTGGTACAGAAATCAAACCATAGGACATCATATCCCCAAGGATCTTGTTCCCAGCCCTCTACCACAGACCATTTCTCTGCCCCTTGTGAGAAACCGTGCTTATTTTATTTTTAAGACTAGTGTTTGGCTTACCTTTTGTATCAGTTACATGAGCAATGTCAGCAAGAAGGAGTTTCTTTTGTCTCACAGGTTTGAGGGTGCAGTCCATGATGGCGGGGTAGGCATGGTGGAAGGAACATGAGGCAGCTGGTCATTGGTGCCTTCACAAGTCGGAAGCAAAGCAAGATGAGTTCTGTCATGGATGCCAGTTCATGGGATGGTGCCGCCCACAGTCAGGCTGGATCTTCACTGGAAATACCCTCACAGACATACACAGAGGTGGATCTCCCAAGTGGTTCTGAATGCTACCAAGTTGACAAACAGGCTTAACCATCAACTGCTAGTGTCAAACTTCCTCCACTGGAATGCCTGCCCTTGTGATTTTCAAAGTGTCCCCGACAGCCCCGTCTTTTAGATTCCAACCTGGGTCCTGCCCACTCTGTGGAATCTTTTGCTAAGCTTGGGTCCTTATCAAGCCACCCCCCCACCCCCTCACCCCCCCCACCCCCCGCCAATCAGTTCCGAAACACGCCAGCCTGCATCCCACTGTCTCTGTCATGGGCTTGGGGTCTTGTTCATCTACTCTTGCCCACTGCTGTTCTTTAGCTATTCCGCTCTTGCTTTCTTTACATTATTTTTCTTTTTAGATTTTTTTAATGTGTGTGAGCATTTTGCCTGCATGCATGTATGTGTACCACGTATGTGCCGGGTGCCTTCAGAGGCCAGAAGAGGGCATTAGACCTTCTGGGTCTGGAGTTGCAGATGGTTGTGAACCACCACGTGGGTGCTGGGAACCAAACGCTATTCCCCTACGAGAACAAGTGCTTTTAACTGCTGAATCTTCTCTCCAGCCCCTAGTCTTGTTTTCTAACTAGGTTGCATGTTCCTTTATGGGTGAGGACATGCCTAGAATTCTTTTTAAAAATCTTATCATATTTCATTTATTCATATGGGGAATTGAACACATGCATACAATGGCACAAGTGTGGAGGTCATAGGACAACTTGTGGGAGTTGGTGCTCTCTTTCCACCATGTGGGTCCTAGGAATCGAACTCAGATTTTTGGTTTGGCAGCAAGCGCCTTTAATCACTGAGCCATTTCTCTGGCCCCATGCCTAGATTTTTTTTCTTTTTGGTTTTCTAGACAGGGTTTTTCTGTGTAATAGCTCTGGCTGTCCTGGAACTGGACAGGCTGGCCTCGAACCCACAGAGATCCACTTGCCACTGCCTCCCGAGTGCTGGGATTAAAGGCATGTACCACCACCTCCCAGCTCCAATGCCTATAATTTTTAAAGAACATGTTTATATTATGTTGTATTTATCTTGTGTACATGTTTGGGGTGGTGTTATATGCCTGCCACACCTAATTTAGAGGTCAGAGGACAAGTCGTAGGAATTGATTCTCTTTTCCAACATGAGTCCCAGGAATTGAACTCAAGTCATCAGACTTGGTGGCATGCGCCTTTATCCTCTGAGCCACCCTGCTTGCCCTGGAATTCTTTTTTATTCCCTATATAAAGTAAGCATGGGCACACAATCATGTGTAATAGAGGCAGGAAGTTCTTACATTTTGTGTGGTCACAGCAAGCAGCAGATACCGCAACCTTATTCTGCCTGGAAATAGAGCATCGCATTCTTGCGAGCCCCTGGATGCAGCATTTTTATCAGTCAGTCAGTTCATAACCTTGTTTTATGTGTGATTCTGTTTAAAGACACCGTGTTTGTTTAATACATACTTCTGAGTCATTAGCGTTGAGCTCAGCCAACTGCGCTGTAACTCATTCCTGAACAGCTTGGGGAACACGCACATCTCTGTAAGGCACATCACAGCTCTCTGGTGCATTTGAACGCTAGACAGCACGTAGCACTTTACTCAGGGGCCCTTTCACACAGTGGAATCACCCACAAAAATATGAAAAGTAAAAGCCATAGTACTCAATAGAGGGGTCAAGGGACACTTACTAATAGCCTCAAAGCTGAAATAGGACGAGAGAGAGTAATTTTGTCTGATCTCAACAGGAATGTGTGCATTGGAACAGGCGAGTCTCTCTCTCTCTCTCTCTCTCTCTCTCTGTGTGTGTGTGTGTGTGTGTGTGTGTGTGTTGTTTGCATTTGTGTGTGTTCATAAGTATATGTGCAGCTGTGTGCATGAGGAGGCCATAAATTGATGTCAAGTGTCTTTCTGGATTGCTCTCCACATTAATAAAAAATAGTTTTTATTACATTTGTTTTGTGTATGTGTGTGGACACACTTGCATAGTTGGTTGTTTTTTCTCTTTTTGGGTGTCCACTACCCAGCTCCCAAATAAATCACACATGGAGGCTTATTCTTAATTATAAATATCTGGCCATAGCTTGGCTTGTTTCTTGCCAGCTTTTCTTAAATTATCCTGTCTACCTTTTGCCTCTGGGCTTTTTCCTTTTCTTTTTTTTTTTGTATATCTTACTTTCACTCCTACTCCAGTGACTGGCTGGGTGGCTGGCCCCTGGTGTCCTCCTCTCCTGGTTCTCTTGCTCTTTCTTCTCCCAGATTTCTCCTTCTATTTATTCTCTCTGCCTGCCAGCCTCTCCTATCCTTTTTCCTGCCTCGCTATTGGCCATTCAGCTCTTTATTAGACCATCAGGTGTTTTAGACAGGCAAAGTATCACAGCTTCACAGAGTTAAACAAATGCAACATAAAAGAATGCAACACATCTTTGCATCATTAAATAAATGTTCCAGAGCATAAACAAATGTAACATGCCTTAAAATAATATTCCACAACACACTTATGCCATGGTGTGCATACGGAAGTCAGAGGACAGCTTTGGGAACTCAGTTCTCTCCTGCCCACAGTGTGGGTCTTGAGGATTGATCAGATCATCAGGCCTGCTGGCAAGCACATTTACCTACTGGACTATCAATCCGGTCCCAACTTATATTTTTGAAACAGGATCTCTCACCAAACCTGGAGCTCACTTCTTCAGAAAGGCTAGAAGGCTGGCTATCGAACTCAGGGAATCCTCCTGTCTCCACTTCCCTCACACTGGGATTATAGATGTGTGTTGGTATGCTAGGTTTTTACATGGATGCTGGGAATTTGACCTCAGACACCGAGCACTTTACTGACTGAGCCGTCTTCCCAGCCCTGTAACTCAGATTTTTTCTAAGTCTATTTCTTTTTTTTTAGATCATTATTATTATTATTTTTAAATTTTGTGTCTATGTGTCTTTGTGGGAGTATTTACACATGAGGGCAATTGCTCATGGAAGCCAGAAGAGGGTCCTGGATTTCCTGGGGCTAGAATTATAGGCTGCCCAACATGGGTGCTGGGGACTGAACTCTAGTCCTCTGCACGAGCAGTCTGTACTTTTAATCACTGACTCATCTCTCCTGCATGTCTGTTTCCACCCATGGATAATTCCAAACTGGCTCACATATTAATTTTGAGGTTCAAACACTCCCTGAAGTGAGTGACTTTGACATACAGAATCTGTAAATAAAGAGGATTGGCCCTGTCAATCTGAGTTAACCTCGGACTAGTTTTCTTCCCACCTTGCACACACACCACCGGGTGATTTCTAAAGTGTTTTTCTCAGGGCTATCATTCCAGTCCTGGGTGAGTCCCCCATTCCTTTTCATTTGGCTTCCTGTAGCTGGCCAGGTCCTGAGCTGGTGCCCTTTTCCTTGTAGGTTTGTAGACTTCCACGCAGCCGCTTCCACCTGCTCTCCTTCGCGAGCCTCCCTGCTGACAGGCCGGCTGGGTCTACGTAACGGAGTCACGCACAACTTTGCCGTCACGTCCGTAGGGGGGCTTCCACTCAACGAGACCACCTTGGCCGAGGTGCTGCAGCCGGCTGGCTATGCCACTGCCATGATAGGTAATGTACCTTGGGGAGCTGCTTCAAGATCTCAGAGTCCCTGGATGGCTGCTGCCTCTTCCGCTCGCATCTGCATTTTTTGTTGGTGTCTTGCTGGGTACGTACGGTAGGAATGCTCTCAGCTAGCTGTCCGTAACTGGGACGACCCAGCAGTGGTTGGAAACGTGTATAGAGAGAGCTCTTTCCTCCCATGATAATAAGCTTTGTGGTAAGTGATTGCATCCATTCGGCCAGACGCGCAATGATACCATTGGGAGCTTTTCGGACTCTTGCTGCTATCCTGAGCATGTGGCTTTGTTCTCGTGCCTGTGGCTGGAGTGTCTGCCTCAGCTTTAGGGTCCGTGATTGTAATCAAGGATGGGGAAGAGAAGGAATGGGTTCCAGCCGCATGTACCCACCCATTCTTACCAAGAAACGGAATCTTTTGTTAGATAAGAATCCTTCCCGCCCAACAACTGGGCTTAAATCATACGGTCCAGAGTTGGGTAACATGGCTACTAGGTTGCAAAGAAGGCTGGGAAACTGGATTATAATAATTGACTTGGCCCTGGGCCTGGCCATCTTGAACAAACTGACAGCTCTGGGCTAGAAGTGAGTCCGTGGTGAAGCACCTACCTAGAATGCACAATACACTGGGTGCTGTCTCTGTAGCAAACAGTCCTAACCCTGCCCCCACCCCGCCAAACTGCCAAATTTTATTAGAAGCATAAGTGAAGACATGGACACAGGACAGGAAAACAGCAGGGGGTCCCCGTTGTTCATCCGTGTCTTTCCCTCTCTCCCTTCTTGCTTCCTTCCTTCCCTCCTCTTTTTTTTTTTTTTTAGAGTCTCATGCGTCCCAAGATGGCCGCTGAGGATGACAAGGAACTTCTGATCCTCCTGTCTCCACCTCCTGAGAGCTAGAATTTTAGGCATGTGCCACTATGTCCGGTTTTACGTGGTCCTGGAGATGGAACCTAGGCAAGCACTCTACCAACTGCATCCCTAGCTCTGTTTGTTTCTGAAACAGGGTCTTACTATGTAGCCCAGGCTGGCCCCAAGCATACAGTCCTCTTTTCAGCCTCAGAGTGCTGGAACTCTAGGCTTCCTCTCCTTGTATACATTTTTAAGGCACCTCTTAATCAGCATGGCCTGTGTTCTGGCCCCAGAGATCCCGTTCATTTACATAGGATTATTATTCTCCTGTTGTAGAGCCAGAGAACTATGTCTTGAACCTGAGGACACTGGCTTCACATTCCTGCCTGCGGCAGGTGCTGTCTGTGTCTGCACAGGATCTGACCCCAGATGCTGAGACCACCCAGCAGTTCCTCCAGCCTCCTCAGCCTGTTTGTGCTTGTTATTTACTTTCAAAGCCCGGGTTCCAGTGGGATTCCTGTGTCTCTCCCTTAGTGAAAAGGTAAGGGAGGGTGTGCCAGCAGGCATGTGACAGTGAGGGTCCCTGTGGATGAGACTCTGGTCTCTGGAGCCTTCTGTGTTAGCTTGGAGGAGGTTGCTAACACAGACCAAGGGCTGGCATCTCTGGTGTTTCCTTCCCCACTCTGAGTTCTTTTATAGGCGGAGGACGACATTCATTGACTCAGAAGGAGAAGCCCCAGTTAGTGGAAGAAGGGACCAATTAAAGATTATTTTCTCTTTCTAGCTTCCTATGTGGCTAGTTTTATGTCAACCTGACCACAAGCTAAAGTCATCTGAAAGGAGGGAATCTCAATTGAGAAAATGCCTTTGTAAGATCCAGTTGTAAGGTGGTTTTTTTTTTTTTTTTTTTTTTTTTTTTCATCCTGAGACAGGGTTTCTCTATGTAACAGCTGTGGCTGTCATGGAACTCACTCTGTAGACCAAGCTGGTCTCGAACCCGCAGAGATCCACCTGCCTCTGACTCCCGAGTGCTGGGATTAAAGTTGTGTAACACCACCACCCAGCAGTCATGGCATTTTCTTCATTAGTGATGCATAGGGGAGGGCCCAGCCTACTGTGGGTGGGGCCAGCCCTGGGCGGTGGTCCTGTGTTCTATAAGAAAGCAGGCTTAGCGAACCATGATGAGTAAGCCTCTGCGCCGGCTCCTGCTTTCAGGTCCCTGTTTGAGTTCCTGTCCTGACTTCTTTCATTGATAAACAATGATGTGGAAGTGTAAGCCAAACAAACTCTTTCCTCCCAAATTGCTTTTGGTCATGGGGTTTCAGCACAGCAATAGTAACCCTAACTAAGACACTCCTCCCTGCTCCTACCCTGAGGTATAATTACGCTGTCATCAGTACCAAGAAGGCACATGAAGCTCCCCCTGGGGATTGCCTATTAAATAGACCTATTAGATACATCCATGTTATCCCTAGAGCCAGGATGGGTTCCGTCTCTGGACTGCCTGATGCTAGAGCCTCATACAAAGCAGGGGCCTGGCTTTGGTATTGTGGTTCCTTTTTGCCTTTAAACACCAAGTCTGCGACTGATCCCAGGTGTCTGTATAGCTCTCCCCCACAGCCCCCACCCCAAACTGCACCTTTGGTGAGCCTGAAGAAGATAAGTGCATCTACCTGCTTATGAATGAAACTCACCAAAGGGGCCGTTCACAGTGCTCAACACCACTTTGGCTCTTTGTCTGTGTTCATGTGTTTTTACCCGTTCCCTCTTCAAATTATTTTATATTATATATTTATAAAATATTTTATATTTTAATATATTTTAATATATTACGATATATTTCAGACAGAGACTTGCTGTGTAGCCTGGCTTTGAACTCTTATATAACCTTATCTGACTTCTGAACTTTCAGCCTCAGTGTCTTGGGCACTGTAGTCACAGACATGCGCTACCACCCAGGCTTCCCTCCGTTTTTTCTTTCTTTTTTTTTCTTTTCTGACACAAGGTCTCACTATGCAGTCCTGACTGGCCTGGAACTCACTGTGTAAACCAGGCTGACCTGGAACTCACAGAGATCCACCCGCCCCTGTCTTTTGAGTGCTGGCACTAAAGGTGTGCACCACTGCACTTACCCTTGATTTTTTTCTTTAAAAAGCTTGCTTTTCAGCTGGGTTTTGGTTTTGGTGGTGGCACACGCCTTTAATCTCCATAGAGACAGGCAGATCTCTGTGAGTTCGAGGTCAACCTGGTCTACAGAGCGAGATCCAGGACAACCAAGGCTACAAGAAGTAACCTTGCCTTGGAAACAAAACAAAACTTGTTTTTCAGAGCCACAGGACAGAGCTGGGCATGGCGGTAGAGAAGAGATCTGGAACCTGAGGGCTAGCCTGAGCTACGTAGTAAGAGCCTGTCTTCAGTAAACACAGCAGTTTGCAGTTGCAAGACGGGGATCATGGACTCATATAGATGCTCATCTTGATTCCCGGGCTGTTAATTTTTTTCTCTGCGTGTTTTCTTTAAAAGCTAGTTTGGCTGTGTTTTACTAAGGCCACATCAAACAGTTTACTTAGTCACACGCCTGTGTCTGCTTGCTGGCTTCCTTCCTCCCTTCATGTTGTCAAAGGTCGCCACAGTTTAGATCTTTGGATTGATTTTACATCTCTGGCCAGCTTGCCTTGGCAGTGTTTTCCTGGGATCCAGTCCGCAGAGCAAACGAGCTGATCAGAGTTTCTCACATTGTCAGAGCTCTGCCCCACATCACCCAATTATCTCTTCAGAACGAATGCGCTGGTGGAGCAGGATCTGCAGGTTTCTCATTTGCTGCCCTGCAGGTGTCTCAGTGCTAGAGCTGCTGGGGGAAGTGGCCTGTGCCCTGGCCTCTGCACACTGCCGACGACAATGCCCAGAGATGCTGAGGCCGGGCAGGGTGGGGACCTGCACACCTCTTCATCTTTGCAGGATGCTCCGCAGGGCATCACAAGTTGTGTGCTCCCGAAGGAGGAGGCTCAGCTGGACAGCATCACTGGGCTGCTGGGAAGAGAGACTAGCCCCAGCTCATCTTTCCCACGTGGTCCTGAGTCATCCGGTCCTTGCTTGCCTCCTGTCTCCTTGTAGGATCCCTTGCGCCCCAGAGAGCAAAACTCAGCACCGGCAGGTTCTCTTCGTTCTCACCGGAGTGTGAAGCTGATGGGAACCGAGTATGTGATTAGCTTCTTGGAAAGTCTATATGTTTCCACAGAGCCCCATCTGAACGTCTCTCTTTCTCTCTCTTTCCACAGGCAAATGGCATCTTGGGCACCATGGCCCTTATCACCCCAATTTTCGTGGTAAGAATTCTTTTGGAGTTTGTTCCCTGGGAACCCCAAAATAAGGACCCCTGTGTAAAAGAGCATTTGAAGCCATTGTATCCCTGGAGATATTCTACGTTAAGACATCTTTGCTTCAAAAGTCTTTAGGTACATGCAGGGTACCAGTGCCCCCATCCTCACATCTCTTTCTAGAACCTTCTCTGGTCCTCTATCTTGTTGTCTGTCTACCCGAAAGGCTAGTCAGTCCACTGTGGACCCATCCATTTCCTTCCATCTCCCAGTTCTTTGCGCCTTAGGGAACAGTCTGGAAGTCCTGATGACACAGGTAGAAAGAAGTTTTTAAACAGAAGGTCTGATGGTTTGCTGGAGCACAGACCTGTGTCGTGGACCTGGATAGAGGAAGCTGCCCCCTGGCCTCTTCCTGCATCTGTTTGCATCCTCAGACCTCTCACCCCTGGAGAAGAAGGTCAAGACCAGGCTGTCAAAGTGGATTCTCTAATCGCTCAGTGACACACTCTCTGAATGTCAGATTTGCCGAAGTATGAGTGTTCTTTCCAATTTGTAGTTTGTGCCTCTGCCCTTTCCGTACCCTTTCCCTTTGCTCGTGGGAACCCGCAGACGGTCCCTTAGAAGCCATCTACCACGTCAGCACATGCAGCCCTTGACCTGCTACGTACGCCTGTCTGTCCTCCCCTGTCACTTTATACACAAATGGGCCACTTTTTCCTTTAGACAGTCTCTGTTTTGCAAACTTCTCCCTCACCTTGCCTCAGTGTCTCTCCCTAACTGTGCAAAGGGGTGCATTGTGCCTGAAGGATCCTTTTCAAGGAACACAGAGGGCAGAAGATGGAGTCGTGCCTTTTTAAAAATGGACGATGGAGGGAAGGAACAACAAGCCTGTCCACTGGCCAAAAATTACTGCAGAAAGTAGGTCTCTTTCCACAAATGAGGGGTTAGATTAGCTCCATTGGTGACATCTTGAGCACTGTTCCTGGAGTCCTGAGCAGAAAGGCATACTAGACTGTACCCTGCTTAGAGGCAGAGGTTCCATGATGGGTTTGTGAGTCTGACCCAGGAGTGGGAAGAAAGATCCACATATTTGCTGCCTTTGCATCACATAGTGTTGAAAGCCTTCTTGCTTGGGCGCTGTGGGGTTTCTTAGCTGCTCCCTCCTGTCCCCTCCTGCTTTTTGTATTCTGCCCATGTACACTATCCTGGTTCCCATGAACCCCCATGAACCCACCATGGATCATGTCAAACATCACCCATCCCTCTTATGCATCCATACTCCCCCTGCGACTCTTGGTTATTTCAGAGACCAGGGCTCCAGTAAACACGGAGGCTTCTCACTAACTCTGGGGTCTGAGGGCAGTTGATAATCTAAACTAGGAGTTGGTATACACACAGCGTGGGCCAAATCCAGCAAGCTGTTTCTGTCAGTACAGTTTTATTGGAAACAGTCATGTTCGTCTTTGTGCCTATTGCCCACGGGTGTTTTATGCTACAGTGACAGAGTTCGGAAGCCATCATAGAGACTTCTTGCCCACAAAACCTGAAGCATTTACTCATCGTGACCACAAATGACGACAGCTGAGGGGTCTGTCGTTTACCTGTGAGGTATTCAAATCTATTTGTACAGATAAGGTTGACATGGAGCTATCAGGTCTTCTTCAGTACTAGTAACATTTACCAGCCGTTCTCTATATACTAGTCTAGTTTCCTTTCTGCTCTTGCGACAAATGCCATGACCAAAGGGAACTCCGGGAGAAAAGGATTTATTTGGCTTACACTTCCAGGTCGTAGTTCGTCATCGAAGGGAGTCAAAGCAGGAACTTAAAGTCGAAACAGACCTGTGTTGAGTTAGCTGTAGCCTGAAACTACCTGCCTTGCCTAGGGAATGGTGCTGCCCACAGTGGGTCTTCCTACATCCGTGAGCAAAGAAGACAGTTGCTCAGCAACACACTCACGAGCCAGTCTGATCGGGGAGGTCCCTTCATTGAGACCCCTCCCCCTTCTCAGGTCACTCTAAGCTATGTCATGTGTTGACAGTTGAAGCTACATGAGATGTAAACCTCCTACTGGTAGATGAGGGTCTGTCTAATGTTCCAACTTAAGGAATGCAGTGCGAAGGGGAAGAGAGCCTGTCGTTCATGCTGGCCGAGTCTAAAGGCTGTGGTTGGACTCCGAGAAAGAAAGCGGAAGGGGCTGGCAGGAAGCGGTGAGGAGAGGGGCATTTTATGGGAACTGCACTAGATCTCTGCGGGACTGCTTCTCTATAGCTTCACTAGTAAGAGCTACAGAGCAGGCGATTCCAGGCAAAGCCACTGGCGTTCCAGAGTATGAGTCACGTGAGAAACGGGATAGGAAATGTGCAGATGGAGCAGGCCAGAGGCACATGCAGGGGCTGAAGAGGCAAGGCACCCTCCCTGCTTGTCAGGCCCAGTTAAGAGCTTGAGCTGTAGAAGAGACAGTTTGAGGGACAATGTCAGAAAACGTGGATACAAAGAATTTGGGTTACAGCGTTCACATTCTTTCTCCAGCCCATCCCACCTCCCAGCCTTTGAAGTCCTGGCTCAGACACTCATTCTTTAGGAGGTGTGTTGAGATGTTATTGCTGTGTCCACCCCACCCACTGCATCTGGGAATATCTTCCTCCTCTGACCCTTCTAGTGATGAGCCAAGATCTCAGTATATAGGCCAGGCTGGCCCCAAACTCAGGCTCCTTCAGCCTCATCCTACCATTATGCTGGGATTATGCCTGACTCATCCACCCCCCTTTTTTCCTCCTACTTATTCTCTCTGCCCACCAGCCCCACCTATCCCTCTTCTGCCTGGCTATTGGCCCGTCAGCTTTTTATTAGACCAATCAGATGCCTTAGGCAGGCAATGGAACACATCTTTATATTGTTAAACAAATGCAGCATAAACAAATACCACACATCTTTACATTGTTAAACAAATAGTCCACAATAGACGACTCTTGGGACTCAAGTCTCTCCTTCTACCATACAGTTCTGGAGCTTGAACTCACATCATTAGGCTTGTTGGCAAGCATCTTTACCCACTGAGTCATCTCAGTGGCCCACATAGAAAGCTTCCCAAGGGCAGAATTTTGATCCCTTAAACTACCATGTATGCAGTGGATCTCTTTTTTTTTTTTTTTAAATCGAGTACTTACCACATGTATTCATAACTTTAGAGGATGTTAGATGGTCAGCAGTTCTTGGTACTTCCTCCCAGTCTAGGCTAACTTTCATCACAAGACATTTCACAAAGCTAGTCTTACAGCCAGAACCCCGCAAAGTGATTTTCTTTGCATACTTCAAAGGGATATTAATCAAATACTCTTTTAATTACACACTCTTGAGCACAGTAATATTAAATCACAGGAAATTAAATTTTGTTGTGCGTGTGAGAGGGCAGGCATGCTGAGAAGCAGTGAGTGGGGGTGCTAACCCCTTACCCCTCTTCCAGGTTTTGATTACTACTTTGGAATCCCATACAGCCATGACATGGGCTGCACTGACACCCCCGGCTACAACCACCCTCCTTGTCCAGCATGTCCCCAGAGCGATGGCCTATGGAGGTAAGAATGTTCCCTGCATTGACTGGGGGCTTTAAGTCAAAGTGGAGACTGGAGTTCTAGAATAAGTGAGTGAGACAGACGTGGACGGTTGAGGCAGCACACAAGATAAAGAATGCATTCAGGGCAAAAGGTTTTTTTATTTATGCCCCAATGCAAAGATGGGAATTATAATTTTTTTTCTGTTGGAATTTTCCAGTATCTCTGAATTGTTTAGCTCACCTGGGGAGAGCCTTGTGCCTGCCAAGATCTCACACAGGTGGGGCCTCCTTCCTCTGCCTGCTGGCTTTGCTCCTAGACTTTCCCTGGCCCAGACTTGAGACATGGAGAGAGAGAGACAGAGAGAGAGAGAGAGAGAGAGAATGCGCTATACATATACAGAGACAGAGGAGGGAGACACAGAGACAGAAAGAAAAAATATATATATAGAGAGAAAGACAGAGACAGAGAGAGAGAAAGACATATACACAGAGATAGAGAGGGGGAGACACAGAGAGACAGAGACAAAGAAAATGAGAGATACAGAGACAGAGAGGGAGACATAGGCAGAGAGAGACAGGGAGAAAGAGAGAGAAAGACATACACAGATGGGTGGAGACAGAGACAGAGAAGCAGACAGAGAGAGACATACACAGATAAAGACGGGGGTTGGGGGGAGAGTTGCTAAGCCTTACTGAGGTAACAAACTAGCTCGGTCCCGTGGTCCTCCCCCTCAGAACCTGTGCTGTAGTTATTCCCGAGGCCACAGGTGTCTCAGCTGCCTGGGGAACGTCTCCGCTGACTCATTAGTCACAGAATAGTTAATATAAAAATGATTATTTATTGAGAAGTTGTTACATTCTGGGCACGCCTCACCCTTGCCTGTAATCCACGGACCAGTTTGCCTTGCCTGGGTCACACCAGGGACGGCGGGAGGTAAGAACCCGGATTCCAGTCTGAGTCCAGGGCCATGTCCTCCAGGTTTGCTTCTTAGTGCGTGGTTGCTGGACCAGCGTTGTGGATGTCATCACCTGGGTGCACATGGGACATGAAGAAACAGACCCCCTCCCAGGTCTGTGCTTAATAAGATGGCAGGTGACAGTGTGAAAGGCTGGGCTGTGTCTTGGTGCCTTTCTTACACAGCTGTGTGTGGCCTAGGGGGGGTCATACCCACAACCCCATGTGGCCGTACAATGGCGTGAGATGTCTCAACCAGTGTCTCCCTTTCTCCCCACCCCCATTCCTTCTCTCACCGTCAATCTATATTACAATAAAACAGAATTGAAAGCATTGGCTGCTTGGCTTAGACTCGGAATGGCAGTGAAATTCTATCAAGGCAATGAAAAGCTGAAAATTCCAGCAAAAATACAGAATAACCAAGCCAACATCAAATAAATTCACATAATTTTTGTAAAGATTTATTTTATTTTTATGTATATGTGTGTGCATCTGTGTGTAGGTTTGTATATGTGAGAGGAGGTGCCCAAAGAGGCCAGAGAGTGTTGGATCCCTGGAATTACAGGTGGTTTTGAGCCGCCTCATGTGGGTGTTGGGAACTGAACTTGGGTCCGCTGTAAGAGCAACACGTGGTCTTAACCGCTGAGCCATGTTTTTAGCTGCAGCGGCTTCCTAAAAAAAAAAAAAAAAAAGGGTTTGGCAATGATTTCCTCAGTTTGATGCCTTCCCCAGCAGGGAGATGTGCATGGAGGTGGAGTGCAGTTTCCTATGTCCCCAACCCTCTCCGGTTGTCCCCCGGAGGACATGGGTGATACTGTAGGACTTCTGTCCTTTCGCCCACTTCTTGGTGATGACCAGGGCAGAGAGCTGCCATTTGTCCTCCAGACGTCCCCTGTAAGGGGCACAGGTGACCTTATTCTAGACAGGTGTAAACTCCAGGAGTGAAGGTAACTTACTCCAGATCGTGGCCAGGGGAGGAGGTGTACAGCCACGAGGCAGCAGCCGGTCAGATTGACTTCACCCTCCTAAGGTGGAATTGGTTTTCACCAAGAACTGGTAGCTTTCTGACTTCCTTTTTTTCTATTTATTTTTTATTTATTTATTTATTTTATTTTATTTTTTTCGAGACAGGGTTTCTCTGTGTAGCTTTGTGCCTCTCCTGGAACTCACTTGGTAGCCCAGGCTGGCCTCGAACTCACAGAGATCCGCCTGGCTCTGCCTCCCGAGTGCTGGGATATTTTTTTATTTTCTCAGTGTTACACAGTTTCTCCAAACTTTCTAAACATGATTTAAAATTAAAACCAGCCGGGCGGTGGTGGCTCACGCCTTTAATCCCAGCACTCGGGAGGCAGAGGCAGGTGGATCTCTGTGAGTTCGAGGCTAGCCTGGTCTACAAAGTGAGTTCCAGGAAAGGCGCAAAACTACACAGAGAAACCCTGTCTCGAAAAACAAAACAAAAAAAAAAAAAAAAATTAAAAAAAAAAATTAAAACCACCCTAGGCCATCTTATATATTCTGCCCTATTATCAGATTTTTTTTCCCACATGAAATCCTGGTCAGGGACAGCACCCGCGGTACCCAGTGTTGCCTACCATACGTACTGTCACTGAGGCTGGACAGTGGAGAGAGCCAGCTGTGGAAGTGCTGGTGGGCTATGTATGGGACCAACCTGTTCAGACCTCAGTGTCTCTCTCTGCAAAATGGGACTGTAATGTCCCAGGCTCAGAAGTATCTCATCAAGTTTTACAGGGTGGCTGGCTCATCCAAGGAACATAAACATCTATTCAAAGGGAAGGGAAAAGCCGTGACTGATCCGCTAAATCCCTTGGGACCAGCTATTTCGTGTTTCACATATGTGTGTGTCGCAGCACTAAAGCTTTCTGTGATTATTTAGGATGTGAAAATGAGTGCTCCCCTCGCTGTGTTTTCCACGCAGGAGCCCCGAGAGGGACTGTTACACAGATGTGGCCCTTCCTCTCTACGAAAACCTCAACATCGTGGAGCAGCCGGTGAACCTGAGTGGCCTTGCACAGAAGTATGCAGAAAAGGCAGCGGAGTTCATTGAGCAGGCAAGGTAAGGGAGGGACACAGTGCCTGCTCCTGTCCCCTCCTCCACACACACCAAGTCCTCCTGCCCCGGGCCTCGCAGCGTTGAGGCAGAGTTTCATGCTTCAACAAGTATGTGTGTGTGTCTCCCATATGCTAATAACGTGGATGTTCCTAATGGACTCTCGGGGCCTGGGTTCGAAGTTCCTCAGGTATGTTCCTTCCTGTGGCCTTTGACTGTCCTGCCTTAATTAGCACCATGGTTGTGGGCATTTTTTTCTTCTCTTACTAGAGTGTAAGTTCCTTGATGGCAGGGCCTGCCCACTGCATTCAGGGTATTTATTGGATTCATTTGTTAACAGGCAGTATGAGTTCCTTACTGCTGCTATAACAAATGACCACCGAAATGGTGACTAAAACCAATAGTAACCATAGTAAGTTCTCCTCAGATTTGGATGCTAGCTGCCTGAAGCCAGGCTTAGAGGGCTAACATCAAAGTGTGAACAGGGCTTATTCTTTCTGGAGTCTCCAAAAATAATTGTCTCTTTCTTTTTGTTTGTTTGATGTGACAGGATTTCTCTGTGTAGACCTCACTGTCCTGGAACCCATTCTGTAGATCAGACTGGCCTTGAACTCAGAGATACACCTGCCTCTGCCTCCTGAATGCTGGGATTAAAGGCATGAGCCATCATTGCCTGGCTTTCTTTTAGCTTCTAATGGCTGCTGGCTTTCCTTGGTTTATACGGCCACATCATTCTAACTTCTACTTCTTTTGATCCCTTGTTATTTCAAACGCTCTTACCCTTCCTCTTTTAGACAGGGACTCATGTAGCCCAAGCTGGCCTCTAACTTGCTATGTAACTGAGGATGCCCTTAAATTTCTGATCTTCCAAATGCTGGGATGTGTCATGCTGCCCAGCCTTCTTTTAAGGACACTAGTTATTAATAGTCAGCCAGGAACCAGATGTGACTCTGGAACTCAGGAGGCAGAATTCACGGCTAGCCAAAAAAAAAAAAAAAAAAAAAAAAAAAAAAAAGTCAACCAGGAAATCTCAAGACATCTCATTTCAAGATCTTTAACATAATTATACCTGTAAAGTCCCCTTTGCCATGGAAGGTAAAATTCTCCAATTCCAGAGACTAGACTTCAGGTATGTTTGGGGGTTGTTATCCACTCTCGCACACGGGGTTCCAAATATGCACATCTACAGTGCCCACAAAGCAGGTCTGAAGAGCTAGCTCAGTGGTTGAGCGTATTGGCCACCCTTCCAGAGGATCCAGGTTCAATATCTAGCACCCACATGGTGGCTCAGGAACACCTGTAACTCCAGTTCCAGGAGATCTTATTCTGGCCTCCAGGGGTACACTGCACCTATGTGGTGCAGAGATACACATGCTGGCAAAATACCCATACACATAATACAGAATTTTAAAAAAATCTTTCAAAAAGTGGAAAACAGGCTGAACATGGGGCAGACATACCCCATCTATTGTAACCAGTAGCTACTAAACTCCAGCCATTGATGATGGGTGAACCTGGAATGTGAGCCTGGGGTATCAGATCTTTCCAGTTTCTGGAAGAGACAGGAAAAAGTCTTTAAATGTAGAAACTACTAATTAAAAACAACCAAAAGAGGGTTAGGGATAGCTCAGTGGATAAGGGTACTTGCTGCTAAGCCTGACAGTATGAGTTGAATCCCTGGGACCGTATGGGTAAAAGGAGAGAACCAATTCCCAAGAGTTGACCTCTGACCTCCACACACCATGACACTTCTGAATAAACTAAATTAATGTTCAAAAAAGCAAAAAGTAAAGATGACAACAAAATCCATACCACTGTGTGTGAGGGTGGCCGTTGCCCATTCTTGTCCTGTCGTCTCAGAGAATGACTGGAAGTGTGATTGATTTCCTCTTTCTCCCAAGGTCCTAAACTTCTCTTAGGTTTACAGCTGTCACTGAAGTGAGCAAGAAGACAAAAACGTGTCGTGTGGCTGCCTGCTCATGTAGAAATCAAATGGCTTCATGTGTGGATGGCTGAGCAGACCATCTCCTGACTGTGCAGCATCCTACAGCCCGTGCTCAGCCATGTTGGACTTTTCTAGAGACACCATCAGGGAGGCCAGAAGTAGCAGTGAATAGACTCAGTTGTCTGTATGTGCTCTTCATAATACAGGCTATTACTTCAGGCCCAGACCTCAGAGTAGCCTCCCAGGACATTAGAGGTTCCATCTGAATAATTCCCCAGACTTTACTGAGAAACACTGCCAATGGTTTTTCTCAGATTTCTGGTATAGATGGAGCTTGTATGATCTGGAAGGTTGAGCAACTCCCGGCTTCCTGCAGCTCTGAAACGGCTCTAGTTCCCTTTGCCCGATGACAGGCAGATGCTTTGTGGTTGGCGAGGGCAGTTTCCTGCTGTTTTACGGTCTCAGCCTTCTGACAGGAGGCATGGCAGCTGGTTGGGGCTGGGGACTGTGTAATGCTTGCTCTGCAGGGGTGGTGGAGCCTGACACCCATCAGTTAAGGGACTCATTAAGAGACAAATCAACTGATGCTCTCTCCATATCAAACAAAGAAAGTCAAGAGTTGGCCAGTTCCTTAAAGCTAAAGGTAATGAGTCTGTTGGCTTCTTAACTTTTCAGAAGGTAATCATAGGGCGTGCAGGTTTAAGATTTGACCTGCCAATCCATCCATGACTTCCTCACTGTAACAGAAAAGTCCCCTGGACCTGCTCACATCTGTGCTGGCTAGTTTTATGTCAGCTTGACACAAGCTAAAGTCATCTGAGAGTAGGAACCTCAATTATGAAAATTCCTCCATAAGATCAGGCTGTAGACAAGTCTTGAGGATATTTTCTTAATTAGTGATTAATGGAGGAGGGCCCAGCCCATTGTGGGTGGTGCCATCCCCTTGGCTCATGGTCCTGGGTTCTTTAAGAAAGCAGGCTGAACAAGCTGTGAGAAGCAAGCCAGTAAGCAGCACCCCTCCATGGCCTCTGCCTCAGCTCCTGCCTCCAGGTTCCTGCCCTGTTTGAGTCCCTGTCCTGACTTCTTCCAGTGATGAACAGTGATGTGGAAGTGTAAGACAAATAAACCCTTTCCTCCCCAAGTTGTTGTTGTTGTTTTGTTGGTTTGTTTGTTTTGTTTTTTTCGAGACAGGGTTTCTCCGTGTAGCTTTGGAGCCTGTCCTGGATCTCGTTCTGTAGCCCAGGCTGGCCTCGAACTCACAGAGATCCGCCTGCCTCTGCCTGCCGAGTGCTGGGATTAAAGGTGTGCACCACCAACACCCGGCTCCCTCCAAGCTGTTTTTGGTCATGGTGTTTCATCACAGCAATAATAACTGGCTAAGACAACACCTGCCTGGGAATAGAGAATAGAGAGCTTGGTGAGTAAAGGTGGGTGAGTTGGGCAGAAGAATAGATGTTGACTTGGTGTGTTCGAAATCAGAGTCTTCTGGGAAATCTGGTATGTAGTCAATACGCAGATGTTATGGACTGTATATCTATGTCCCCTACAATTTAAGACCCTCAGTCACACGAGACATGTCCAACTTTTTGACACAACTTGTCATTTACAAAGTTTATATTTGCAAACTGCACAATCAAGTTACTAGAGAAAATCACATCTGCACATAAAAATCTTATGTTTTAAATAAGTTTATGTTTGGCAGCATTCATAGATACTCTGTGTACATGTGGCCTAAGGGGGTAGAGGCTGGATACACCTTCACCTGGGGGAATACTATTAGGAGGTGGGGAACCTTTGGAAAGTGTTTATGTCTAGACCAGGTTGAAAGGATGGAGTCCTTGTGATTGGATCAGTGCCCTTATCAGGAAATGATAAGTTTCTCTCTCTCTTAGGGCTGAAAGGGAGAAAGAGTCCAAGAATGGAGACACTGGACTTCCCATGGGCTATGACTGTGGGAGTAAAGATTTGCTTCATTCACCCAGCCTGTGGTCTTTCTGTTCAAGCAGTCTCAGTTAGGACATGTGTATCATTCAGAACAGTGTCCTAATGACACATAGATGAAAACCGAACCTTCGAGAGCTAGAGCCTAAGCTGTGCCAAGTCCTGTCTTTTGCTTGATTTGCCTTTGCAGAATGTGGTGCTCTAAGCAAAGTAGCCACTATCATCCTCAGATCAGCTGTGTCTACATGCAAGAGGTCACCAGGAATGGGCTCACTGTTGACATTCTCTCCTAGAAGGAGGGGTGAGGAACCACCTGAGATTCCAGCAGCTTTTCCCAGATGTTTGTATGTGGGAATTGCCCCATTTACACATGACCTCGATGTCTTGGAAGGTGTTGGAATGTAGGCTTGGGGAGGTAAACTGAGATGGGCACCGTCTACAACGATGTAGGGAAGCCAACCTCATGTTAGGGGAAGACTTTCCAGTTCCACTACTTTAGGGTTCACCCTCACTGCTCTAGGCAACTCCACTCATGTTCTGTAAGCCCAATACACTTGTGGATTCCCCAGGGTGATCTTCGGTGAAATCATATTTTAGTTTGTTGTTGTGACCTCATAAGGAGGGATCAGACATTGTTTATATCTCCCCAGGGAAGGAATTTCTGAAAAACTTGCCCCCTTCCTTATCTTCTCCACCCTCTGCCACTCCCTATTCGCTCCTACCACGGTGGTCTGTTCCCTCCCCATCTTCCTTCCCTTCCCAGATGCCACTGGCGCCAGCAGACAAGGTTCTAGACTCAGTTTGAAGACCCATTTGTCTACCTTTCTCCATCCCTCTTCTTTTTCCTGTTTGAATGCTGGGATGAATGATGGATCTCCAAGTAAATGAACAAACAGCCTGTTAGCGGTCATAGTGATGTCCCTGCCTTGGGTGGTCACCATGCGATCCTCTTCACCTTTAATTATTTATTTATTTAGTTTGTTTGTTTAATTTTATGAGACAGGGTCATATATCATATGCTAGCCTTGAACCCCTTACGTAATCAAGCATGACGTTGCAGTTCTGGTCTTCCTGCCTTCACCCACTGAGTGCTGGATGACAGGTTTGCACCACTGTTAAGTTTTACATTAGGGGAGGTATTGAGTCAAGAGGACTCTGCAATGGATTACTGGGGAGTAGGAAGTCTGTTACAAGAGTTATCAGTGCCATGGACTGAGAGAGAGTTGCGGGCAGTTGTAAGATGCCCGGTGTGCGTGCTAGGGACTGAGCCTAGGCCCTCTGCAGGAGAGCTAACCATTCTTATGCACTGAGCCATCTCTCTAGCCCCACCCCAAGAAATTTTTACAATACCTCAGGTATATAAAATAGGCACATAAACCAAACATTTACTGATAATAAATCACAAAAAGATTATTTTCAAACAATTCTGTGACATACATGTAATTTTACCATTCATTCAAGATGAAATATACTTGTTTATTTTTACATGAAGATTTGAATCCTCTAAGGCATAGAGCCTCTTCAGAGCTCATTGATGTTACAGTTTTATAATCATGTTGAAAATACTGCTTCACACAAATATGTAGTACAAAGTGGCAAAAGTATGTTTAACACCATTTTAGAAATGATTGGGAAGTCTGTCCTGATGGTAAGCTGAAATTCATTGAATGATTTAAAAAAGAAAAAAAAAAACTCAAGTCAGCAACAAGCAACTTTCAAAAAAAAATTTTTATTGTGTATATCAGTGTTTGCCTACATGTATGTATGTGCACCATGCATGGGCAGTACCTGAGGAGGCCAGAAGAGGGCGTCAGGGTCAGATGAGATGGGGTAGTAGAATTGGAGGTTAAACTTCAGACCTTGTTGTATATTAGGCAAGCATACTACCCTTACATATATCCCCAGGCCATTTTCTCCTTTATTTTTTGAGGCAAGGGTTCATTAAGTTTCCTAGGCTGGTCTTAAACTCACCATGTAGCTCAGTCATGCCTTGAACTTGTGATCTTTTTATCTCCATTTTCCAGGTAGTTAGGCCTGCCCCTGTGGAGCCTTTGCTAGGAGGCCACCCCAGTTCCCTCAAGTCTTTCATCACACATTTTCCAGGTTTAGTATAGAATAGAGCCTTGATCTAAATGTCCCCCGTAGTCACAATATCCTTGTGGCTGTATCTTCTAGAACAGTAGTTCTCAACCTGTAGGTTGTGACCCCTTTGGGGGTCAAACAACTCTTTGACAGGGGTCGCATCTCAGATACCCTGCATATCAGATAGTTACATTATGATTCATCACAGTAGTAAAATTACAGTTATGAAGTAGCAATGCAATAATTTTATGGTTGGGGGGTCACCACAACATGAGGGACTGTACTTAAGGGTCGCAGCATTGGGAAGGTTGAGAACCACTAGAATTAACACAGTGATCAGGATGCTTGAACTCTGACGTGCAGCACAGGTTTGCTCTGGGCAGACGAGTTGAAATCCAGACTGTCTATACTAGTCGCATAACCGGAAGGAAGTCCTTAGATCCCTCTCAGTTTCTGATTCATTCCCTGAAAGGGGAAATGGGGTTTTACCCTGAGGATGTTCTTAGACAACATCCCTGTGTAACAGCTCTTACTATCACAGAATACGAACCATCGTTACAGTGCGGTACTTTTCTAACCGGCCAGCCAGATGACTTCCACATTTCCTTAGAAGATGGCAGACAGATGCATTATCCTTGAGCCTGTGGCACATGTCCTGTGGTGGGGTGGTGATGGGTTTTCTCTGAGGTCAGGAGGGATTGTTAAGACCATAGACTAGATCAGCCTCCTGCAGAGGCTCCGAGTTTTTCCGTTTCTTCCAGCACCAGTGGAAGACCCTTCCTGCTCTATGTGGGCCTGGCGCACATGCATGTGCCTTTGACTGTGACGCCACCGTTGGAAAACCCATGGAGCCAACGGCTGTACCATGCAAGTCTCCGCGAGATGGACAGTCTGGTAGGGCGGATCAAGGACAAGGTGGACCACGTGGCCAAAGAAAACACGCTCCTCTGGTTTACAGGTAAAGTAGAAATGCCCACCTGGCCGGAGTTCAGTAGATAACCGCACAGGGTCTGTGGAGAGCAGAGTCTGGTCATGGGACGTCTTTAACAGGGAAGGGGCTGAGTGTGTTGTCTATTGAGTTCTCCATGATTGAGTCATGGAGAAAGATTTCTACTGACAGAGCATGCACTTTCCTGGCCCCGTAGATGTTGACTAGGGCCTGCTGACTATTTACTCTTAGTTGTTTAAGAGTGACTTTGACATTGTGAACGTGTGTAGTCCTTTGCCATCTCCTCCCTGGTCCCAGTGATTGTGGTTGCTACTGGCCAAATCTTTAGTCAGGTGGCTCCAGAACTGAATTAACGATCCCTCTAAAGGGCTCACACATAGCCAGGCATGGTCATGCACAGCACTCCATAGAGTTCTAGCACTTCAGGCTGGAGAGATGGCTCAGTGGTTAAGACCACTGGCTGCTCTACCAGAGGACCCAGGTTCAATTCCCAGCACCCACATGGTCGCTCACAACTGTCTGTGACTCCAGTTGCAGGGGATCCGACACCCTCACACAGACTATGTACAGGCAAAACACCGGTGTGAATTAAAGAAATAAATCTTTAAAACAACAACAACAAAAGAATTCTAGCACTTCAGAGTCTAAGGCAAGAAGATCTCCAGTTTAAGACTAGGGTGGGCTGTAGAGTGCATTTGAGGAGGGTAGTCTGGGGTGTATACAACAAGACTGTCTCAGAAAAATCCAAAGGTGTGTGTATATGGGGGGCTGTTACACCGATATTTTATGTCTCAGGTCTCTATGTTGAAGAGTGGCAGCTGCTTTAGGCCAGGTTGAAACCTGGTTCTCAATATATGCTAATGGAGAGTAGGATCTACCCACGGTATATTGTAAGGTGGAAAGTCAGTGTCCGTGGAGTTCTAGGTGCATCAGGGATGCTTCGTGAACGGTGGCTGGGCTGACACAAATGAAGGCAGTCATGGACTGCTAGCACCACCTGAATGGGATGTGAGCGCGGAAGTTAAGGGTGGGGCTCACTGGGTCAGGGTAAGCCCCCTCCCCTTAGAGCCTAGTAGAGATGGGATCACTGAGACAGAGTTTTAGCTGAGTGTGATATGCACACCCAGCACTTGGGAAGCATAGGAAGGAGGAGGTCCATGCTGCGTGGGGTAGCCATGCACTGACATCCACTCCTACAAGGAACACTTCAAATATAGGGATCATGCTTGTCTTTCTGTACGATCTCCGATGTGCGCAGGGTTCTGACCAGAGGCAGGTCAGAAAAAGAGACCCACTGACCATCTCCCGATTCTTTTTCCGGTTTCTAGGAGACAACGGCCCATGGGCTCAGAAGTGTGAGCTGGCAGGCAGCATGGGTCCCTTCTTTGGACTGTGGCAAACCCGTCAAGGTATTAGAGAAGCTCATCCAGTGGGGATCAGATCCCGCTCGGGAAGCCGAGTGCTGCCTAGGTGTGGGGTTTTGTCTTGGGGACAGCTATCTTGTGTCCTGGCCTGTTATGAAGCAGGGATGTGGTGGCTCACCAGCCACCAACTCTCAGACAAGAAACAGATTGGGGTGGAGAGAAATTGTGTGTTCGTCATGGACCATCTCTTTCTGTCCTTTCTTTTCTTCCCTTCATCCTGACAAACCAGTCCATAAACTGTCCAGTCAATATGCTTTGCCTTAATTCATTTGGCTGCCTGTCTTTTCTTCCTTTGTCCCTTTTCTTCTCCCCCCTCCCTCCATTCAACCATTAGTTCTCGTCATCCATTCAAGAAATATTTAGTGCATAAGTCTGCAAGGTTGGGATTGGTTGTTGCTGTTGTTTTGTTTGGCAGGGTCTCCCTATGTAGCCCTGGCTGGCTGAGAACTCACTATGTAGACCAGGCTGGCCTTAAATTTACAGAGATCCTTCTGCCTCTGCTTCTGGAGTGCTGGGGTTAAAGGTGTGGGACACCACACCTGGCCCTCTGCAAGGCTATTATATATGTCGTTTCTAAGCCTTGTAATAGTGAAAGGTAGCTAGTCATGGCTTCACTTAGAGATGAAGGTAGAACCCCAAAGGAACTGAGTCACTTGCCCAAGGTCACACAGTTGGTGAGAAGACACTAGGTTTGCCACTACAGTCAAAGTAGGTGCTCTCCCCACATACCCGGAGGCCTCCTATGGCCAATTCTGGCTCTGTGCAAATGTACTTGAGTCAGAAGCTCACTTCCCTTCTGGTCTGGAAAAGTTCCTAACAAGGAAGGACCTTATGTTCTGAGGGAGCAGCCACACTGGGGGCAGGTGTGTAGGGCAAAGGTTTGAAAAGTTCCATGCGCCTTTGATGCGCACACTCCTCCTGGAAGCGTTTGTTTTAGGGAGTTGATCAGCCAAGGGCACGGTGTGGATGCATGATGCACATTGCAGCAAGTTAAAGAGCCAGCGGGATCCAGTTCAAATACTCAGCGAGGGGAGTGTTTGAAGGACGTAACCATTTAGGGGGACATCAAAGGATCAGTAAACTGGTGGACATTTATTGACTTGGAAATATTTACATTCAGTATTTTTCAGTGAATGAAACAAGTTATAAAATAATATGCAACGTCTATGCATGTACTTTATGTAACTATGCATTGTTCAAAGTATAGCTTTATTACATAAAAGTAAACTTACATCTTAGAAAAATCTTGAAGGAGGTAGCAAAGCTACAGAAGCTGAGCAGTGATTACTCTGGGTTTAAGAGGGAGTTTACATGTGATTCCCAGTCCCTCCCTCCCATGGCAAACTGTTACTGTTTCGTAAAAGTGTAAAAGAGGGATCAGAGGTATAGTCCAGCGCTAGACTGCTTGCTCAGCGTGTGTGAGTTTGACGTATAGCGCTAAAAACATATTAAACCTGTAGAAAGTGGAGTGGGGATTTAGCTCAGTCTGTAGAGTGCTTGCCTAGGATGTAACTCAGTCAGTAGGGTGCTTGCCTAGGGTGTAGCTCGGTCCTTTGTTCAATCCCCAACATCCCATAAACCAAGTGTGGTGGCCCATGCCTGTAATCTCAGCACTCAGACATGGAGGTAAGCGGAATCAGAAGTTCATGGTCACCCTTGGCTGTATAGTAAGTTCTAGGTCGGCCGGGATATTTGAGACACTGTCAAAACATTAGAAACAAGCCCAGTCCTTCCCTTCCTTCCTTCCTTGTCTGAGCATTTGTTGAGCACCTGTTGTTTCCTGCTCTTCCTATTTGTTAAGGATCTATTATATGCCAGGAGCAGTACTTTTTTCCAGGCATACAAAGACAAGGCTTCTGACCTGAAGGAATCGTGGTCTTTAATAGCACTTCTCAGGCTGTGTTGTGTAGACACAGCACGATCCTATGGGGATCTTGCTAAAACGAAGTTTCTACTGGGGTCATCAGTTGATGATGGTGGTTTCCGTTTTTGTGATACTCCAGGACAAAGCTGACGTCACTGGTCACTTTGAGAACCACCAGCCTAGAACATTGTTGTCTGTGATACCTGAATCTGTCGCTTATATCTCTGGACCTGTGGTTCCCCGAGGTGGGTGTGGTGGTGCAATGCCTGTAATTTCAGTACTCAGGAGACTGAGGCAGAAGGATTTCTACCAGTTGGAGACCAAGCTGGGCTCCATAGTGAGTTCAGAGTCAGCCTGGGCTATGTAAGGGGACTGTCTCAAAAAGCCAAAACAAATAACAACAATAACAATAACTACAACATCAAAAACAAAACAAAACAAAACAAAATCCTGTGGTTTCCTGATTGTTAGTTGTGTGACTTCCTCATAGGAAAATGAATCATAGTAGTGTGTGTGTGTGTGTGTGTGTGTGTGTGTGTGTGTGTGTGTGTCTGTGTTTGTGTGTGTGCGTGACCTTGAACTCGGGCTCCTCCTGCTTAGCCCCATGAATGCTGAGATCACAGGCATGTGCTACCATATCCAGTAAGCCAAGCATTATTCACAAGGGAAGTAGAATTAGGATCTTCAGCATTCAAAGAATGCCAGAGTTGGGAGAGAACTTGAACTCACTTCCTGGTAGGACATGGAGGCTGAGGAGGATGGAAGATTTCCCCCAGGCCAGCTGGTCAGATGATGGAAGAGGGTCACATGATCTGAGTTCATACCACAGCTCATGTGACCGTGGTTGCCCCCACCTTTCATAACCTGATAGTTGCTTAGCTGTCTGGAAAATCCTGTGTTGTTTCTTTGAACTCCGTGGTTGTCAAGGTAAACATGGTTAGCCCCCGTGACCACCAGAATCATTCTAAGTCAGTGGGAGGAGGGAAGATAAAGAGGTCTATGGGCTTGGAAGCTTTGCTTGGGCTTGAGTCTCAACTGTGTAATAAGGAATAGAAGCTTAGTTTTTCTGTGTTGGAAGGTGATAGGCCCCCTTCATTACACAATGAGTGTAGGGTCACATGGAGGCATTTAACAGACACCCAGCCTGGTGCATGTGACTTCTACCAGTTAACCCCATGAGACCCAGCTTCTTTATTCATAGCAGAAACAACCTGGGCATCCTTCTCCAAAAGGAGTACTAGGTTTAGGCTGAAACAAGCCCTGGGAAGGACTTGCTTACAGAAGTGCCAGACAGACAGACAGACAACCCATGGCTGACCTCCGAGTGTCTTGTCTTGGGAAACTGCTCAGATCTGGGGCCAGCTACCTTCTTGTTACACCGTTTGGGGCAAGGCTTTCCGATAAATTTTTTGACTAACTGTGGTATCCATGGGCACAAAACTTGAACTGGTGATGGGGTTGGGGCTGGATGCCACTCTTTCGTTTTCAAAAGTCTCAAAGTAAACTTGGCCGGGCGGTGGTGGCGCACGCCTTTAATCCCAGCACTTGGGAGGCAGAGCCAGGCGGATCTCTGTGAGTTCGAGGCCAGCCTGGGCTACCAAGTGAGTCCCAGGAAAGGCGCAAAGCTACACAGAGAAACCCTGTCTCGAAAAACCAAAACCAAAAAAAAAAAAAAAAGGTAAACTTGGCCTGAAAACTATGTAAAAATAACTGCCCCACCCCCAGCTTTCCGTCCACGATGATCCCACAGCACCCTTCTTCTTGCCGCCTGGAATGCTGCAGGGCCCTGACTCTAGGAAGCTAGGTCGAAGCCTACTGCGGCTGAAAGGGAGCTAGGTCTGTGAGTGAAGAGGGCTGGGTCCTTCTGGACCACCTGCTCCTCCTGACCTAGGTTTCTGTCTTAGGAAGCCCACACATCCCCCTGTAAGGCCAGTCTCAAGAGCCCACAAAAGAGAGAAGACAATGTTTTCGCAACGGAGTGGGACAAACAGTCCTGGGAGCCCTGCTCCTTTCTCCTCAAGCCAGCTTGCTACGTCAAGCCACGTGCTCTCTTCCCCTGTCCCCAGAGCCCCCCTCCTCATCTTCCCGCTCGTTTCTTGGCCGGTCCATCCAGCTCAGCTGATGGGATGAGGCAGCGTCTCCTGGAGTCATATTTTCACCCTGTGCTAGAGTGAGGATGCTCTACTTGGCATGGTTCCCGCCATCTTGAGATGAGGAGAAACTCAGCAGGGTTAGTGTGTGTGTGTGTGTGTGTGTGTGTGTGTGTGTGTGTGTGTGCGCGCGCGCGCGCAAAAAATCAGACTCATCTTCTTCCAAAGAAATAGAACACGATTGCGAGTCCTTGCTGTCCCCAGTCTCCAGTCACCTGCCTGTGCAAGAGGTCTGACTCCTAGCCAGCCTATCACATCTCTTTCCCCCACTCTGGACCTGGCTCACACCAGGGTCAGAATCTACACCTTGTCTCCCCCACCCCATCTGACTGCTCCTCTGTCTGGAAAATCTTCCCTTGTTTTATTTGAAGAGCAGAAGTGTTCCTTCCTCTCCCTTGGTGATGAGAAAACATTCTGTGAACTTGGCATCATCTGCACTTCTAAGAGACCTTCCTTTCTGTAATCTGACCCTATCAGGCTGTTGCATAACCTCCCCACTGGGACACAGATCTCTCGGCATCTCGGGTCTCCTGTCCAGTTGTGGGAATAAAGAGAAGGTGGGGGAAAGGTCAGAGATGCTGCGTGCAAGTTCATAGCGTTGGTAGCTGCTGGGGCTGGCTCGGATAGGGCTTGTGGTAAGAACTCCGTGGAAGTTGAAGTCTGTCTTTTTCCAGCCTTCCCACTGGCTTGGGAGAGTGTTCCTGTCGTTATACTTCAAGCCACCTCAGCCCAGCCACAGTTCTGGGTCCCACTGAAGCCCGGCTTCTCTGTGCCTCTAGGAAACTAGTAGTCTGTGGGCATTCTTGGCAAGGGTATATATTTATATTTAGGAAGGAAGCTTGCTTCTCCGGAAGGTTATATAGGATGTCCTTCAGTGGACGTTTCCGGGAATTTCACATGGAAATGCCAGTGTAGGAGAAGCAAGTCAGATAAAGGAGTGTACATACACGGCTGTCGGCTGCAGGCAGAGATCTGGCAAACTGGCCTTGTCCACGCCGCTCAAAATTATTTAAGAAGGAGACTGTCAGCTATCCCGGCCCCTCAGAGGACTGCTGCATTCGTGTACCAGGCACCAGGCAGGGCCCCTGGTGATGTTTTCCGTGAGTCTTTCGGTCGCCCACATCTGTGGCAGGTGCTGTGCACAAGTACCTCACTTTGAACTTTATATTCATGATCTTGTGTAACTGTCCCCACAGCCCTGTGAGGTAAGGATAGCCATTTTCCACTTCATGGCTGAGAGATGGCGGTTGAGTGAGGCTATGCATTCTGCCCAAGAGTGTCCGGTTAAAGGAGTGACTCTGGAGTTAGGACCTGGATCTGTTGCGTTCTAAAGGTGTCCTTCCTTCCAGTCCCCCTGTTCATACTTCTCAAACTCTGCTTCTCAGACCATTGCTGGCATTAGAATCATCAATTTGATTTTCTGGGGAAAGACCCAGGAACCGAAATCTTTGGAAAAAAAAAACTTTCATATTTCAAGTGTGTGTGTGTGTGTGTGTGTGTGTGTGTGTGTGTGTGTGTGTGTGTGTACACGCACACGCCTGTAGTACTATGGTGTACAGGTGGAAGTCATATGAAAACCTGCAGGAGGCAGTTCTCGCCTTCTACCATATGGATCCCGGGGATTGAACTCAGGTCCTTAGACTTGGCTGCAAACACCTTTAGCCACTGAGCCAGCTCTCCAGCCTCTGTGTGGAGCTTTTGAGCTGACACAGCACATGCGTGTCAGTGACAACCTTCAGGAGTTGGTTCTTTCCGTCCACCGTGTGGGTCCCAGGGATAGGACTCAGGCCATCAGGATTGTGGGCATGCACCCCTAACCACTGAGCCACCTCCCTGGTTCAGGAATCCAATTGTCCATGAGCTCCTGTCTGGTGATGCTCTCGTACAAAGGGGTTGGCACACCTCTCGCCGAGCGGCTTCCCTCTCTGACTCAGTGAGACATGGCACTTGGGCCCTTTGCCGAGAAAGCCTGCTTGTTGCTTTTTCCAGGCGTAGGCAGCAGGGGCGGCAGTGAGGTGGGGGTGTGTTTGGTCGGCTTGCCCCTGCCGTGATACATCTCGGAATGCCACTTCACTTCTGAGGCCAGGGAGGAAAGAACAAGAAAGCAAATTTATGAATCATGGTTCTGTTTATGTTTTGGTTGCTGAGGCTAAATATTTATTGTTTTAAGTAAGAGGTTCTGCTTTAATTAGAGTCGTAACTAACCACAAATGCATCGACATGTATCGTCGGGGCCGTAGACAAGCATCTCTGGACAGGAAGCCAAATACAACTCAGACTTTTAATGTACCAGGGCCATGGATCAAAGTGTGAAAGCTTACCGAAATGAACAAAGAGCTTTGCAAATCGAAAAGTATGTAGAAGTTTAAGCTAGGGACTTAGCTGTTTTTCTTGCTATGACTTCTCGGGTGATATCAGAGATGCTATGGTAGAAGGGATAAAGGTGTGGTCAGCTGAAAGCCTGTGATTAAAAAGCACACAGATTGGGGAGACGGCTCAGATAGCAAAGTGCTTGCCTTGCAAACAAGGACCTGGGTGATCTCTAGAACTTGTGTGAAAACGCTGTGTGGGCTGGTTCACGCTTGGAATCCCGGCGCTGGGGAGGCAGAGACAAGTGGATCCCTGAAGCTTGTCGCCCCTCCATGTTACCTAATAATGGAGTTCCAGGTCAAGCGAGAGACCCTGTCTCAGGTTGACAGGGCCCGAGGAAGGTACCCGAGGTTGACCTTTAGCTGCTAATCACCTCTTAAAGGCTTTACGATTGAGCCAGTGGGGAGGCAGAGGGAGGTCGTCTGACCTGGGTCTTCAAACCTGATGAGTTGGCTGCTGTGTGGTTAAAACAAAAGCTCTTCTGGGAGAATCGGAGATCTTCCAGCATTCTCTTCCACCATTTCTAAGCTGGGCATGTGGCTACTGGATGGGGTGTGGGAACCAGAAAGCCAGCCAGCTCTTCCAGAAGCGGCAGGGAAGTGTGAGGGTATGACTCACTTAGAGCACCAAGGCCTCTGGGCGTGAGGAGCAGGTGTGAGGGGCTGATGCAGAATACGGAGCAGGGGTCAGACCTTGCCCTTTGCCCCCTCTTCCACATGGTCAAGCCAACTGACTGGTCACAGATCACATGCCAGTGTGGCCCTGTCCTGGAAACCACAACAGAGAAAGGAAGATGTCTCAAAGAGTGGAGGGTTCGCAGACAGAGGCAAAGCCTGGACGGGGACCGTACTTTCTGACTCCCGGACAATTAAATTAGGTAAGCAGAGTGAAGTCCCAGCTAGGGCTTCCTCTCTTCCTGACCATAATCTTAGGCCAATCAAAGCCAGCAGCTTGGCCTCCTGTGCTTCTGCCACGGCCTAACAGTCTTAGCTTCCTGACAATTCCCAGGTCCCCAGCGTGATCAGGAAACAGTCCAGGTGTTACTAATTAGTCGGATGTGCAAAGGGGAGAAATGGGTCATAGGTCAATTCTACTGAAGGATTAATTAATTTTTTTTTTTGAGAAAGTGTTTCACTCTGTAGCCCAGTCTGGCCTAGAATCCACTATTCCCAGGCTGGCCTTGAACTAGAAGCGATCCCCATGTCTCAGATTCCCAAATGCTAGGCTTACAGGCACGGTCCATTGTGCCTGGTATATTCTCTCTCCCTTGTTTTGAAATTACATCTTCTAAATGAGAGAAGGCTGCTTGGCTTCCAAAGGGCTTCAAAAAACAAACCAAAACCAAAAGTTGATCTCTGGCCTCACACCCATACTTGTGTACGGGGACCTACATCCCCACACCCACCCCGACACATGAACACTCACATACAAACAAACAAAAAAGCACACGAGCTACATTTGACTTTGAAGTGCGTTGTGTCTGACTCTCCATCTAGCCTGGGAATGAGTCCTGTCCAAGTTATGTTACTGGGAGAGCTTTATATATAAATAATTGATGTGCCACCTCCCCATCCCCCCACACCCCCCGTCAGGCCGGCTAATCACGGCCTCTAGGGGTAGGGCTTCACCATGGTGTTTTTAAAGGAGCCTGCCTATGATTCCGACATACATTCAGGATGAGGACTGCTATGTTAGAAGATTTCAACGGTGAGGGTCCTGACTGTGTAACTGGATCTGGATTTACTAACTACTTAAACTAAGCCAGGGCTGGTGGCACATTCCTGTTATCCTAGCTACTCAGGAGGCTGAGGCAGGAGATTTGACAAATTGAGGGTAGCCTGGGCTGCATAGTGAATTCAAGGCTAGTCCAGGCAGTTTCGTGAGACCTTGTTTCAAAAATAAAAATTAAAAGAAGGGGTAGGGGCTGCAGATATAACTCAAACTCAGTGGTAGAGCAGTTCCCTAGCATAGGAAAGGCCCCGAATTCAGACCTCAGTCCTGGAAATATTGCTTAATCTCTTTGAGCTTTTCCCATTTTTCCATAGATAAAATGGGGATCACAGTGTGTAATGCGAAAGATTTGTCATACAAGGGCTGGTGGGATGGCTCAACAGACAAAGGCGTTTGCAGTCAAGCCTGAACACCTAGTAAACACCTAGCTTGATCCTCAGGACACACATGGTTTAAAAATAGAACCAACTCCCAAAAGTGGTCCTTTGACCTCCACATGCATACCTTGGTGTGAGCATACACACACACACACACACACACACACACACACACACAAATACATGTGCAAAAGGTTGTCATCCAGATCCAATGAAATAACGTAGGAAAGCACTTAGCCACATGTTTACGAAACAGAGTTTGTTACTAGGTAAAGGCTCCATTAATAGACAATGTTATTGTCCGAGTGTTATTATTAACTTGTAATGAGGAATAAAACAGCTGCCCAGAGGCAGTTATTCTGGACTCTGTCCTTGCTAGTAGAGATAAACCACACACACACACACACACACACACACACAAGTCCGATAAGCACACGTGGCTGACAATTGCACCCCACCCCTCGGAAGGCCAGAGGAAGATGCTGGGGAGACCTTTCTCCACTCCTAGCAGGGCTGGTGAGAAACTGGGGTTTGGAGCAGAGTTATGTCCATGTTGTGGGTGGTAAATATTTAGTTTTGTGAGTGTTTGCCCAAACACAGGATTCAAGCTAAGTCCCTTTTGCATCCAAGGACTGTGGAACTGGGATCCTATACATGGCTGGCATAAGTGATCATGACTCTCAGGTAAAATTAGAACCTCAGGTGCAGCTGGATTAGCTGAGCAGCCCCACCCACACGGTCGTGTTGAGGGGCCTCTATGGGCCAATCCTCTCTCTCAGTTGCTGCACTTTGCATGTGGTTGTCCACTCTGTTGACAGATACGTTTGCTGCCGGTACAGTTCCTTCTAAGCCTTCCAGCTTCTGACCCTTTGCTGAAAGATGATGGGCATGGTGAGTGTTTCCACTGAGAAACCCCTGGAGAAGGTCAGCTGCCCACAGAAGAGCTGCCCACGGGACCCCTGCAAACAGGTGTCCCTTTGCTTGCCACAGAGCTGAGCAACAGCTCCTGCCTTCTGGTTGGAGATAATGATTTACTTCTTGGATCCAATGCCTTGGCCTTGTTTGAGCATCTGGCCTCAAAGGTTAAGTAGGGCCCTTTGAATGTCATGCATCATGGGCTGTAAATAAAAGGGCCCCATCTTTCCACCCACTCATACCAAAAGTGTCCGTGCAAATGCTCCTTCCAGGGCTGGAAAGACCCGCAGATTCCCCAGCACGTGTCTGCGCTCCGACTCTTTCCTGTTTGGCCTTAAGCTAAGCGTGCCGTGCATCCTGAACCCACGTGGAAACGCGTTCTGTGCTCTGCCCCAGTTCTGGAGTTTCTATTCCACGTGCGTGAATAGTCTTGTCCTTTGTGTGTTTTCGGGAGAGAAGGCTTTGGTGGAAAGTGTGCACTGGAGGAATACTGGACGAGATCAAAGAACTTTTCAGTCCGTAGGGACTGAATTTAGTTGGTTTTCCGAGCGCAACACATTAAATGTAAACAGCCCATAGGGAGGAGCTCTTCTGTGTACCGTTTCTTCTCTCAGCACTTGGGGGACTCCAGAGCTCCTTGTGTGCTGGTCCCAGGAATTTGGAGCACTTCCGGGCTGGTGCACTGAGCCAGGGACATCAAAGGTTCTGTTTGTGGCCGTGAGAGTACAGAGGGAGGAAGCCTTCATCTCGGTCGCCTTGCCTCCCCACCCATGATTGCTTTTATTATTTACACCAGCCAAACTTGGGGAAGTTGCATGACCACAGTGTGTGTGAGCCACATACAGCACTTGCCTTGGAAGAACTTCTTACACGCGAACCTTGTGGAATCCCTGGCCTCTGGCTCAACTGGGGATGAGGGTGGGGTGTGTGTGTGTGTGTGTGTGTGTGTGTGTGTGTGTGTGTGTAGGAGTGGTGGAGCCCGTCATGGTTAATTCAACGCAGCATGTGTATTCAGGATGTTTTCTTAAAACATGACCTCATCTCTTCCAGCCCACGGGCTGTCATTATATTGGTGGTCACTTTTGACTTGGCTACAAAAATAATGCCTCCCATTACTAATGTGAAAGTTCATAGATTGCACACAGGATATTCTTACCTCCCCCCAAGAGGCAAGCACTTGGAAAGATGACCGATACTGTCTCATCAGAACGACTCATTAATTCGAGGAAAAACAAAGCAAAACAAAATAAATCCATGCGAGATCAGTCAGGCACTGGGTAGATTGAACATCTGAGGAAGCCCCCTCTTCCAAAGAATTGTAGTTTTTAATTTCATTATCTTTCGGTACTGGAGATTAAACCCAGGGCTCCATTCGTACTGGGTAGATGTGAACACCTTGGAGGGGTCTGTTCTCTCTTTCTTTCCATCAGACAGGCACGTAATCAACTGAGGCACAAACTCATTTTTTCAACAAAGATTCTTTAAGTGCCTAGGATGTCTTGAGTCTCATAGTGCAGGGACATATGAGAAGTAAAGAATAAAACAGTTTAAAGTGGGGATGTCACGAGAGGAATTGATAAAATTAACAGAGGGCTCTGTTTATGTATGTTAAGTCCAGTAAAATCAAAGCATGTACCGAAAGCTGTTAACTAGTTGGGGGACTGGGTAGTAATATATATATTTGAAAGAAAGTCATCTCTTTGTTGAAATATTGGACAATCTTAGGGAGGAACTGTTCTCCCACAGGCCAGCTCTTAGCTGAAAAAGAAGTTTGGAGTCACTGATGTTCATGAAACAACTGCTTCTTCTCACAGGCGGAAGTTCAGCCAAGCAGACCACCTGGGAAGGTGGGCATCGTGTCCCAGCACTGGCTTACTGGCCTGGCAGAGTCCCAGCCAATGTCACGAGCACTGCCTTGTTAAGGTAGGAGATCTGAAAGACCTTTAGCTGTGGGGGTGTGGAGCCAGAGTTGATGTGGACACATGGGAGGCTGGAGATCTCGGTAATCTCATTGCTCTTTGGTTACCTTTATTAGCCAGGAATTCTACATATGCCCGAGCTCTGACGGCAGCAGTGTGGATTTGCCTATAAAGCAATTCCATGTGGCAAAGAAGGCTGTAGAGGTCCTGAACTCCCCCCGGGGACAATACTTGAGTAAACAAGGGACCTTGCTGGTCCCTAACCCTCGGCATTAGTTCTTGACAGTGTGTGCTACAGAGAAAAGCAGGCAAAAAAATGGCAGCCAGAGTGAAGTGCCCGGAAACTCTAATTATTCATCCCATTTTATTAGGCATTAGGGTAGATGTCCTAGGTGTCTGGGAGAAACCTGCACATCACTGGTGATCAAATGCCCCTAAAAAGAAGTACAGACATCTGAATGCCCTGGAGGCCAGGAAAGAGACAGATGGCCCCAGTGGACTAAGAGGGAAAGAATCCTTAGATGAGGATGTCATCCAGCCTTGGGCAATGCAGCCTCCAGTGGCAGAATCTCTAGGAACATCTCTTGTCAGGAGCACTGTATGTACGACATCTCTCCCATGTATTAAAGCAAATAGATAAAGTCGGTTTCTTGGCAGAAAATCTGGCTGTGACGGGTCTCTGGAAACGTTGCCATGGGAACTAAGGAACCCTGACTTATAGCTGGTACCCCTCACTAAGTCATTTAAAAAGTATTTGTTTATTTATATATTTAGTGTATGTGTGCATGTGGAGTATGTGTGTGTATGTGTGTGTCTATACATGCATGTGTATAGAGAGGCCAGAGTTCATCACTGGAATTGTTTTTCTGAAACCATCTACCTTGTGTTTTGTTCTATGACTTTATTTAATTTTTAAGGTTTGCATGTGTGAGAGTCCTCTGTCTACATACATTTTGTTTGCCATGTACATACAGTGTGGTGGAGGCCAGAAGATGACATCATATCTCCTGGAACTAGAGTTACAGACAGTTGTGACCCATTATGTGGGTGCTGGGAACCAAACACAGGTCCTCTGTAAGAGCAGCGAGTGCTCCTAACCACGGAGTCATTTCCCCAGCTCCTCACCTTTCTCTTTGAGACAGGGTCTCACTATGATCTGGGGTTTCAGTGATTTGGTTAGGCTACCTGGCCAGCAAGCCCCAGGGACGCTTCTGTCTTTGCCTTAACCCATCACTGAGATTACAAGTGCATGCTGCCATACCCAACTTTCTGCATGGGTACTGGGGATTGAACCCGGGTCTTCATGCTTGTGTGGCAAGCACTTTACCAACTACTATGTCCCAAGCCCAACTCCTTGCTAATTCAGATGGGTCATTCCTGTCTGGTTTTTACCTTGTATTCACCAACACAGCAGAGGCACCACTGAAGTTCTTACTTACTCATGTGCTCGGGACAATACTGTTTGTCTGGTTGAGAGGTTCTTTGGCACCAACCTGATAGGTTCTGGCAGGAGAACCGTGCCAGCCAGAGGAAAGCAGACATTACCAGCACCCTCCAACATCTCCAGACCCAGCAGAGAGGAAGGGCTGAAACTGAAGTCAAGGGCAGGAGGGGTGGGCAGTTCTGACAGCCACAGAAATGGGCGAGTAGGCATCACCCCTGCCAGCCCTCAGGTCCCTCAGGGGCTGTGGGTCATCCCTGTGCTATCAGGAGGGGGCAGCGTGCAGTTCGAGGGAACCAGCAGGCGTGACAACAACCACACCATTTGGAAGCCATGATGTCAGGCTGCCTGGAAGAAGGCCAGGAGGTCTGCTTCTATAGATGTGGCTTGGGTGGATCCAGGTTGCTTATCAAGGGGTGGGGGCGAGTGCTGGGCTGCCCCTGCACAAATAGCTCCATAGACTCTTCAAAGCTTGGCTTTTCCCTGCTGAAACATGAGCAGTGGCCTCTTATCTGGGAATTGTGTTTGTACCTGCCATCAGCGACGGCACCACAATAAGCTATTGTCTCATTGATAGTCAGACGACAATGACCGAGGCCATAGTTGGGTGACTAAAGAGAGTTCTTGGTATAGAGAGCATTTTCCTGAGGGCCTCTTTGTCAGAAGAAAGCTAGTGGAGCATGTCAGCCCCTCTTGGGATGTTTTTGGTGTGAAGTTAGTCTGATGGCAGCCAGGGTTTCTCTCTCCTCTTCTTCTCCCATGTCAATCCACGCAGGTGACTGGGTGGGGCTTCTTACTGCCTTTTTCCTGGGGCCTCCTCATTTCAGTACCCAGGGGACATGATTTTGATCCATGTTCTAGAACGGAGTGCTCACACTTCATTTCGTGGTAGCCCCGGCTTGTCACCTGTGTTAGTACTTTATCCTTGGAGGAGAGGGGCCTTCTACAGCGTCGGTAACTTTTTTTTTTTTTTGGTTTTTCGAGACAGGGTTTCTCTGTGTAGCTTTGCGCCTCTCCTGGAACTCACTTGGTAGCCCAGGCTGGCCTCGAACTCACAGAGATCCACCTGGCTCTGCCTCCCGAGTACTGGGATTAAAGGCGTGCGCCACCACCGCCCGGCTCGGTAACTTCTTTGTGGCCAGAGTTCCTTCAGTGTCTATTCAAATGCCCCAAGAAATTGGGGCATCTTAAAGTAGTCGAGTTAATGTACATACTGTCATAAAGACAGAAGTTTTAAAAAGAGCATTCTGGGAGATATGTGTGGGAAGTACCAAGATGGCTTAGCTTCCAGAGGTGCCTGCTGCTAAGCCGGGTGAACTGAATTCCATCCCGGTTCTCACAAGGTGGGAAGAGAGAAATGACTCCTGGAAGATGTCTTCTGACTTCCACATGTGCACGCAGCACCGGTGTGCCCCCCCCCACATTCACACAATAAACAAACAGACATAATAAAAATTCAATTTAAAAAGAATATGCTGGGGGGAGGGGTGCTGGAGAGATGGCTCAGTGGTTAAGAGCACTGGCTGCTCTTCCAGTGGTCCTGAGTTCAATTCCCAGCAACCACATGTTGCTCACAGCCCTCTATGGTAGGATTGATGCCCTCTTCTGGCATAAGATTGTACATGCAGACAGAGCACTCATAATACATATAAAAAAAAAAAAAAGAAAGAAAAAGAATGGGCTGGAGGCATTTAGCATGAAGCTCATTGGCTATTTTTTAGAGAAACCCAGTGTTAATAGTTGGATGTATGCCTCACTGGTATAAAATTATTTAAGAAAGATCTTGCACATGACTGCCCCTCAAAGCCTGAAGACATATTACCAAATAGAGACAACACATTATTTAACAAATATTTTATTGCTGGTTCCAACTATGGGTGAAACATTGCTCTGGATATTAGGGAGGTAGTCATGAGCAAATCAGCTGGGAAGGTATTGGTTTTGAGAAGTCAACTTACCTTCAGAAGAATGACATTGTAGGTAAAGTCGAAAAGTTGTGATAATTTTACCCTACAATTCTAGTGAAGTGCTTCTCAAACTTAACATTGTGTATATTTTGAGCCAGATAACTCTTTGCTGTGTGTGTGTGGGGTCTGTCCTGTGCGTGGTGGGATGTTTAGCACAATGCCAGGCCTCTTCCTGGTAACTGTTTGTGACAACCAAAGTATCTCCAGGTAGTACCACATGTCCCCTGGAAGGACAAAAAGATACTAGTTGAGAACCATAACTTAAGTAAAATTTCTCTTAGTCTTATGGAATAAAGTGAAGGTTCTGCTCTGTACCTGAGATGGGCATCTCCATCCCTGTTCTGGATAGAGGACCACACCTGGTTCTATGCCTGGGATGGGCACTTCTATTCCTGTTCTGGATGGATGGAAGAACAGGGGCAAGCAGGAGTTGGCTGGACTGATAAGAAGTTCTTGCAACAATCTCATTGGGAAATCGGCTGGAGCTGCAAAGAAGGCCCAAGCTACCTCAAGGGGCCCTGCTGATACTAGTAAGACAGTGGTTATAAGGAAGAAGTGAAGCTCAGCAGATTCTGTCTTGTCTGAAGGCGTAGAATTGGGTCCAGATGCAGAAGCTGTGAAGTCCTTGTCCACATCATGTCCTGTGGTCTATATGATACATCCTGGGCAGTACCCAGCCACGCATCCCCTCTCAAGGCCATCTGTTCTCTCCTGGGTCTGGCAGTGGTGAGAATTTAGGGAGATGGGTCAAGGTCTCTCTCCTGCCCCCTGAGATGCTGTCCAGAAGAGACACTTGTCATTTGTTGTTTGACATCCTCTGATGCTCTAGGACCCCGGCTTTCTCTGAAGTAGGTGCTTTGGGGGCAGGCTTGCCTATAAGAGAGTCTCAAGAGTGGGGAGATCCTGGGATGGGCTGCCAGTCAAATGTGAACACAGGCTAGCCCCCGAAGCCTCTGCAGTGTGACTAAGACCAGGAAGGGGTGGAGACCCAGCTTTTCCAGGGGTAATGAGAGGGCATAACAATGCTGAAAGAAAATTACAATCAAATGCTGAAAAAGAGCCTGTTTCTGTGTCCTGGGGACGTTCACCCTCCACCGGAGGTGGTTCTCTTCTCATCTCTTCTGTTCTTGGCGCCTTTCCGTACTTGCCTCCTTCACTCCCGGGGACAGAGGAGAAGAGAGTGACTCCTTTACCCTGGTCCAAGTATCCCTAGTCCTTCCCTGACACCACGCTTCTCTTTTTCCATCTTTGGGTCGATTTCCCCCAGTCCAATTGCCCTCGGCTTCTAGGAAACCCTCCTCCCTGCCCTCTCCCTGCCTGTTGCGACATTCAGTTCCCACCCACCCGACCTTGGAGCCCAGGGCTATTCTACCAGAAGAAAGCGCCCCCCCCCCATGCGACCCTTCAGCTCCCTCCCTGCTGGCATAGCTTGGGGTCCAGCAGGCAGAGCCCTTCCGTACCCTCATCATCACCACCCAATCTCTACTCCCTTTGATACCTTGCTTGGATGGGATAGTGCAAGCCTATGGTCCTAGCTACTTGGGAGGAGCGAGACAGGAGAACAGTTGCTTGAACTTAGAAATCCAAAGCAGCCTGGAAAACACAGAGAGATCTTATCTTAAAATCAGTATACAGGAACACATGTCCTCTCCCGTGAACAAACTTCCGAGAAATATGAAAAAGAAAATAGTTTTGTCAAGAAGGAAGAATGTGAAAGGTGTCACCCTGCCTGCTCCCAGGCTAGTCTTTTGTTCACTGCGCAAAGCTTTCTGTCTCAGCCCTCTCCTTTCATGAGTGGGCACTGCCTTCCTTTCTGACTATCAGAGGGTCTATGGAAGTGTTGCTTGGGGGGGGGGGGCGGAAACCCACTTATACACCAGGCCCATGAGGCACAGTGTCAGAGCCCATGAAATGTTTACATGAGGGGGCCAGGGATGCAGGTCAGTTGGTAGAGTGCTCGCCTAGCATGCACAAAGCCCAGGGTTTGATCCCCAACATTGTGTACACAGGACTTGATAACACATGCCTGTAATCCCAGCACTCTAGAGGTCAGCCTTGGACACATGACGGTCTTGTCTTAAAAAAAGAAAAATCACTTGGGGCTAGGGAGATTTCTCAGTGGGTAGGAATATTTATACAGCACAGGACCTGAGTTTGAACCCCCAGAACCCACATAAAAACCCTGAAATAGCCGAATGCATGCCTGTAACCCCAATGTTCTAGGAGATGGAGATAGCAGAGGCTTGGCGGCTGCCAGCTCATCTGCAGATTCAGTGAGAGACCCTGTCTCAAGCAAATAAGGTGGAGAGTGACAGAGCAGGACACATGACATCCTCTTCTGCATCCTGGTGCATGTGCTGAATGTACACCTGCACATAAATGTACATATACCATATGCCCACTCTCGCACACATGTGCAAAACAAAGAAGAAAGGAAAAGCAAAATACTTTGAAGTGGAATAAAACGGTTTATATCTGTTTGTCTTTATATCAATAGTTGTAAAATGTAATTTCTTTTTTTTTTTTAGACTTTTTAAAATTCTGTGTATGGGGGGCGGGGTTTGTGCACCTGAGTGCAGGTGCTCACAGAGGCTGGAGTTACAGGAAATTGTGGGCTGCCTGATGTGGGTGCTGGGAATCGAACTTAGGCCCTCTGCAGGAACTAAGCCACCTTTCTAGCCCATCTTTTGTAATAGAGGAAGAAACCCATGAAAGCAAAAATGCCTGCCCAGGTCAGAACGCAGCTCTGACAGGAAACCAAGCACCAGAATGAACATGCTGGACATGCAGCATTGGATTTGGCAGGTTTGGAGTTCGACTTTTTTGTTTTTTCTATTTCTTCAAGGTTTCAAAGACTTCCAGAACCTGTTTCTTGGATTAAGACTGAGATCTGGAGGGCCACCAGTAGCCTCATTAAGACAGACCTGGCCTCCAGGTTCACATACAGGAAAGCCCAGTCTTGGGTCTGTGTGTTCCAGGGAGCATTTACCCTCCCACTGCTAACCTCGGGGCTGGGCTTCTGCCGTTCTTAGATAAATGACTTTCTGACAGCCCAGGCGTGCCCAGGCTGGACTGGGCTACCTTCAGCAGTGCGAGTCACCAGACCTGTTGAAGGAGTTTTCTTTGTGGGTGAAAGTTCTCTTTGAGTTCTGTGTAGACTAGGAACCTCTGAAGGACATGCCAGACACACTGGGATTCCTTGAGTGTTAGATTTAGATTAGTGCTGTGAGTCAGGATGCCAAACCTCATGATACAGAGGAGGAAAAAGACAGAAAAAAAGAAAGTGTGTAATTCATTCCAAAAGTTTAATTCAAAGTCTGTGTCCCTGGCTTCCTAGTTTGACTTGTCTGTGACGCTGATGTCTCTTAAGATGGAAAAAGAAAGCCTGCAATCCACTTCAAATTTATGTGAGTGTGTGTGAGTGTATGTGTGAGAGTGTGTTTGTGAGTGTATGTGTGTGTGTTGAGTGTATGTGTGTGTGTTGAGTGTATGTGTGTGTGAGCATATGTGAGTATATGAATGTGTGTTTTTGTGAGTGTACATGTATAAGTATGTGTGAGTATATGTGTGTGAGCATATGTGTGAGTGTATGACTGTATGTGTGTGTAATTGTGTGTGAGAGTGTATGTGTGAGCATATGTGAGTGTATGAGTGTGTGTGTGTTTGTGAGTGTATGTGTTTAAGTATGTGTGAGTGTATGTGTGGTGTTGAGTGTGTGTGTGAGCATATGTGAGTGTATGAGTGTGTATGTGTGTTTGTGAGTGAGTGTGTGTGTGAGCATGTGAGTGTATGTGTATTTGTAAGTGTATGTGTATAAGTGTGTGTGAGTGTATGTGTGTGAGCATATGTGTAAGTGTATGAGTGTATATGTGTGTGTGAGTGTGTGTGTGAGCATATATGAGTGTATGAGTGTACATGTGTGTGTGTGAGCATTTGTGAGTGTATGAGAGTGTGTGTGTGTATGTGTGTGTGTGTGAGCATATGTGAGTGTATGTGTGTGAGAGCATATGTGAGTGTATGAGTGTACATGTGTGTGTGTGAGTGTATGTGTGTGAGCATTTGTGAGTGTATGAGTGTGTGTGTGTGTGTGTGTGTGTGTGTGTGTGTGTGTGTGTTGGTCAAGAGCATTTGCTGAGCAATCAAGAAGACTGGGCTTTAGATCCCAGCACCCACATACAAGCTGGATGCCCCACGAATGCCTGTAACCCCAGCTCCAAGACGGGCAGGGTGAGACAGTGAGGGGAATCCGTAGGGCGGGCTGGCTTCCAGACTAGCAGAGAAAACACAAGCCCAGGTTCCGGGAGAGACGCTGCCTCAAAGGAATAGACAGAGAGTGATAGAGGAGGACAGCAACACCTTTTACATACAGGTGTGTAGACAGCTCCACCCAGGTGCGCAAACCCCCACACAGGTGCTCATATGCACACAAATTAAAACTATCTACTGTAGATTGTAGATCCTGTTTTTCTTGCCTATGGGTTTGATACTGATCTCTCTTAGTGGAGAGAGAGAGAGAGAGACAGAGAGAGAGAGACAGAGAGAGAGACAGAGAGAGAGACAGAGAGAGACAGACAGACAGAGAGAGACAGAGACAGAGACAGACAGACAGAGAGAGAAGAGAGAGCATGAGTTCTAACAAACAGCCCTAAACCATCCCAGCCTTTTCAGACCACACTGTAGACCTCTTTGCTTCCTGGTCTGTGGCAGGAACCTTGGACTCTGCTCAGGTTTCCAGACTGTTCTGTACTCTGTTGAGTGCTGACTCTGCATGCCTTGACTGCGCACCAGTGTGGGATGCCAGTTCCTGGTGTGCCTATCTCAAGAAATAAGCCATCAGTTTTGTGAACTGTGAAAGCTGCGGGCAAATAGAAACACTTTGTCCCACAGTCAACGTGAGAGATTCCGCCGCAGGTCATAGGCAGAGCCCTGGAGAGGAGAAGCAGGTGGGCAGATTGGAGATGCCGCATGCGTGGTGGATCTTCTCTGTAGCCTCCGTGGAAGGCAGAGAGCCACTTCCTAGGACTTAGGGTGGACAAATTGATAAGACATGGCCCTGAGAGCTTTCCTATCCCTGATCCTGAGTTCTGATACTGTCCCAGCCTCTGGGTACCAGGACCTCTTTTCTGGGAAAGTCTAAGCCATGACAGAATTCATGTTGGCCCAGCCCCCTAGTTCTAGCAAATCCCATTGGCTCTCTCAATTCCCCTGGCTCTTCTACAAGCTGTTGAAAGGGCAGCCCCTCTGCTTTTTTTGACGACCCACCCCCATCTCCTAATGTGAGCACAGTAGGCTTTTGGGAGATATGCAGTGTGATAAAGTTCCACATGACTTAAAAAAAAATTCACATGACACAAACCTGTAATCTTAGCCCTCATAAAGTAGAGGCAAGAGGGTCAGGAGTTCAAGGCTGGTCTGGGTACATGAACCACCGTCTTAACAAACAAACAAAACAGAAAGGAATAAAATCACATTAACAAGACCACCAGTTAAAATAGTGGGTGGGGCTGGGAAGATGGCTCAGGGGCTAAAACTCTTGCTAGGTGAGCATGGGGGCCTGGGTTCGGATCCCCAGCACCCATGTACAAGCTGGACATCAAGGCACATCTGGGACTCCAGTGCTGGAGGGAAAAGGATCCTGGAGCCTCACTGGCCAGTCAAGCTGAAATATCAAGAGAGTCTGTCTCAGAAACCAAATGTAGAATGATAGAGGAAGACATTTGATGTTAACCTCTGACCTCACACATGTACATGTGGGCAAGCATACACACATGCGTGTACTGCATGCACACAAGAATTTGAATTCTACTTATTTGTTTGTTTGTTTGTTTGTTTATTTATTTATTTATTTATATTTTATGTGCCTTGGTGTTTTGCCTGCATGTATGCCTGTGTGAGGGCATCAGATCGCCTGGAATTGGAGTTACAGACAGTTGTGAACTGCCATGTGGATGTTGGAAATTGAACCCAGGTGCTCTGGAAGGACAGTCCGTTCTCTTAACTGCTAAGCCATCTCTTCAGCCCCTAAATTTGAATTCTTAAAATAATGAATAACTACTAACAGTAGTTACCATCAAATGATAGACTAGTTATATGTTGTTTTCTTTTTATATTTCTGTATGTTCTAAGTTTTTTTCTCATAAAACATTCACTATTTTGTCATGGGCAAAAAAAAAAAAAAAGAGTTAAAGCCAAGTCCTAGAAGTGGAGTATTTCACACGTCATAACTAAAATTT